>NW_027618802.1:0-61000 GCF_964187855.1 Myxine glutinosa | reverse complement strand
AAACATTTATTCACAATCACAAGGAAATAAACATTTATTCATAATCACAAGGAAATAAACATTTATTCATAATCACAAGGAAATAAACATTTATTCATAATCACAAGGAAATAAACATTTATTCATAATCACAAGGAAATAAACATTTATTCATAATCACAAGGAAATAAACATTTATTCATAATCACAAGGAAATAAACATTTATTCATAATCACAAGGAAATAAACATTTATTCACAATCACAAGGAAATAAACATTTATTCATAATCACAAGGAAATAAACATTTATTCATAATCACAAGGAAATAAACATTTATTCATAATCACAAGGAAATAAACATTTATTCATAATCACAAGGAAATAAACATTTATTCATAATCACAAGGAAATAAACATTTATTCATAATCACAAGGAAATAAACATTTATTCATAATCACAAGGAAATAAACATTTATTCATAATCACAAGGAAATAAACATTTATTCATAATCACAAGGAAATAAACATTTATTCATAATCACAAGGAAATAAACATTTATTCACAATCACAAGGAAATAAACATTTATTCACAATCACAAGGAAATAAACATTTATTCATAATCACAAGGAAATAAACATTTATTCATAATCACAAGGAAATAAACATTTATTCACAATCACAAGGAAATAAACATTTATTCATAATCACAAGGAAATAAACATTTATTCACAATCACAAGGAAATAAACATTTATTCATAATCACAAGGAAATAAACATTTATTCATAATCACAAGGATATAAACATTTATTCATAATCACAAGGAAATAAACATTTATTCACAATCACAAGGAAATAAACATTTATTCACAATCACAAGGAAATAAACATTTATTCACAATCACAAGGAAATAAACATTTATTCATAATCACAAGGAAATAAACATTTATTCACAATCACAAGGAAATAAACATTTATTCATAATCACAAGGAAATAAACATTTATTCATAATCACAAGGAAATAAACATTTATTCATAATCACAAGGAAATAAACATTTATTCATAATCACAAGGAAATAAACATTTATTCACAATCACAAGGAAATAAACATTTATTCATAATCACAAGGAAATAAACATTTATTCACAATCACAAGGAAATAAACATTTATTCACAATCACAAGGAAATAAACATTTATTCACAATCACAAGGAAATAAACATTTATTCATAATCACAAGGAAATAAACATTTATTCATAATCACAAGGAAATAAACATTTATTCACAATCACAAGGAAATAAACATTTATTCATAATCACAAGGAAATAAACATTTATTCACAATCACAAGGAAATAAACATTTATTCACAATCACAAGGAAATAAACATTTATTCACAATCACAAGGAAATAAACATTTATTCATAATCACAAGGAAATAAACATTTATTCATAATCACAAGGAAATAAACATTTATTCATAATCACAAGGAAATAAACATTTATTCACAATCACAAGGAAATAAACATTTATTCATAATCACAAGGAAATAAACATTTATTCATAATCACAAGGAAATAAACATTTATTCATAATCACAAGGAAATAAACATTTATTCACAATCACAAGGAAATAAAAATTTATTCATAATCACAAGGAAATAAACATTTATTCACAATCACAAGGAAATAAACATTTATTCACAATCACAAGGAAATAAACATTTATTCATAATCACAAGGAAATAAACATTTATTCATAATCACAAGGAAATAAACATTTATTCACAATCACAAGGAAATAAACATTTATTCATAATCACAAGGAAAGAAACATTTATTCACAATCACAAGGAAATAAACATTTATTCACAATCACAAGGAAATAAACATTTATTCACAATCACAAGGAAATAAACATTTATTCATAATCACAAGGAAATAAACATTTATTCATAATCACAAGGAAATAAACATTTATTCATAATCACAAGGAAATAAACATTTATTCATAATCACAAGGAAATAAACATTTATTCATAATCACAAGGAAATAAACATTTATTCATAATCACAAGGAAATAAATATTTATTCATAATCACAAGGAAATAAACATTTATTCACAATCACAAGGAAATAAACATTTATTCACAATCACAAGGAAATAAACATTTATTCATAATCACAAGGAAATAAACATTTATTCACAATCACAAGGAAATAAACATTTATTCACAATCACAAGGAAATAAACATTTATTTGATAATCACAAGGAAATAAACATTTATTCATAATCACAAGGAAATAAACATTTATTCATAATCACAAGGAAATAAACATTTATTCATAATCACAAGGAAATAAACATTTATTCATAATCACAAGAAAATAAACATTTATTCACAATCACAAGGAAATAAACATTTATTCATAATCACAAGGAAATAAACATTTATTCATAATCACAAGGAAATAAACATTTATTCATAATCACAAGGAAATAAACATTTATTCATAATCACAAGGAAATAAACATTTATTCATAATCACAAGGAAATAAACATTTATTCATAATCACAAGGAAATAAACATTTATTCATAATCACAAGAAAATAAACATTTATTCACAATCACAAGGAAATAAACATTTATTCATAATCACAAGGAAATAAACATTTATTCATAATCACAAGGAAATAAACATTTATTCATAATCACAAGGAAATAAACATTTATTCACAATCACAAGGAAATAAACATTTATTCATAATCACAAGGAAATAAACATTTATTCACAATTTTTACGAATTCCGGGTTTAAGGGGGTTACAATTCAGGTCATTTCTTATTAATGTATATTCTATTAAAGGTTGTTGTGATTAAAGGGTCAGGAGCCCTTCTGGGAAAAACGAGACCGGAAACGGGATCGTGAAGAAGAGGAGGAGCAGAAGAAAGGGCGGCCATCTTAAGCTTCGAGAGCTCCGACGCGAGCGGAGGCGAGCGTTACCTACTTTGGAATGGAGTTGGAAAAGCCCATCTGGCGAGAGGAGTTACCTGCGCGGGGTGATTGATTGCCGGTTACGTGTCCAGGTGCCGTGTGGTCCTGGAAGGAACCAAGCGCCCGGCGCTGTTCGCCTCGACGCCTACGAGGGCGTGTACGGGTCGCACCTTGGGCCTGGCGCGCAAAAGAGATTGGAAGGAGACGGTTGAGAGTTGAGACTGCAGCTCGAGACCGAGCCGCCGAACGTGAAGGGCAAGGGAACCGTGCCTCTGTGAACCGAAGTCCGCGCGTCAGGAGAGCGTCAGATTACTGCGGAACCTGCGAAGTCGGGTATCCTCGCTGAGGTTGTCGAGTATCCTCACTCCCAGCCCCGGATTGGAATCGGACATAGATTCCCCGATCGCTGGATCGACTCGACGTCACCTGGGAGGCGTGCAGGATTCGGACATTGCTTCCCCGATCGCTGGATCGACTCGACGTCACCTGGGAGGCGTGCAGAGACATTGGGGGCAAAGGCCGTGAGTGTTGCCAACACTGTTGGGGGTTAAGGTGGCGCCACCTATACTATAGATAAGGATTGTATGGAAGTGCTGTAAACGCATTGTGATTCCTGTGCGGGATTTGGGAATATATTGGGGTTTGTTCGTAACCCTTGGTGTGGACTCGTTATTGATTGACTTATTTTCACCCAAGGACCATACATCTTTCTGCCGGGGCTCCCCTCGAGGTTGACCCCGTAACAGAATTGGGGGCTCGTCCAAATTACAATTTGCGGATTCGCAATTGGGTCTACGTCCGGGATCTATAAAATTTTCTAAATTTTAGTCCGGGAAAGAATTCCCAAGAGTGGTAACTTTTCCAACGTTCCCAAAATTGTTTTGCTCTGCCGACAAAACAACAACAACAACAACAACAACAAAAAAATAGCAATAATAGTAATACTGTTGCTTTTCTTTGTTGGAAATTTCTGGGGTGAAGGTTAACAGGTGTTACCAGTAGTCACCATGGCGTTTGTGGCACAGAACTTTGCGGTAACCCCTAGTGAGGCACAGTTCCGAGCATTACTAAAATCGGACCTCTTGAAATTGGCCAAACATTTTAACTTGGAGGTCCGAACTAATTTGAGGAAGGCAGAGTTGCAGACCACGGTGATACAGTCTATTGTGCGATTAGGAACATGGGACGAGTTAGCCTGGGAGTGGCTACCCGAAGAACCAGAAGACGTTGAGCTCCGGAAACTGGAGTTGCAATTACGGAGCCAGGAACGGATAAAAGAAGAAGAAAGGAAAGCAGAAGAGAGGAGAGAAGAGAAACAAGCAGAGGAAAGGAGAGTGGAACGAGAACTCCAGGAAAGGTTAGCAGAAGAAGAAAGGAAAGCAGAAGAGAGGAGAGAAGAGAAACAAGCAGAGGAAAGGAGAGTGGAACGAGAACTCCAGGAAAGGTTAGAAGGGAGAAAAGCAGAGGAGAGGAGAGCTGCCAGGGAACTCGAAGCAGAGGAGAGAAAAGCCGAAAGGGAGTTGAAGGAACGTGACATGGAGCTTCAGCAAGAAATTAAATTCAAGGAGCTGGAGTTAATGAGAGAACGGGGAGAGGTACCACCCTTGCTGACGGGGTTGACACCTAGCCAGAACACCTGGGAGGTGGGCAGCCATGTGAGGCTGGTTCCACCCTTCAGTGAAAAGGAAGTCACTCAATTTTTTCCACACTTTGAGAAAGTGGCTCGACAGTTAAACTGGCCGGAGGAGGCCTGGACCATACTAGTGCAAAGTGTGCTGGTGGGTAAAGCTCAAGATATTTATTCGGCACTACCAATGGACCAATGTGCAGATTATGAGGTATTGAAGAAGCACATTCTCAAAGCCTATGAGTTGGTTCCTGAAGCTTACCGGCAAAAATTCAGGAATGCCAGGAAGAGGGAGAGTGAGACCCATGTGGAGTTTGCCAGAGTGAAAGAAAACATGTTTGATCGGTGGTGTGAGTCAAAAGGAGTCGGGAAAGACTTCGAAACATTGCGTGACTTGAATCTGGTGGAGGAATTTCAACAGTGTGTCCACGAGGACATCAAAGTGTACCTGCAGGAAAAGAAAGTCCCAAAGTTGTGGGACGCAGCCACCATGGCAGATGATTATGCCTTAACACACCGGATAGGGGTCCACAAACCTAACTCCTCGCCTAGACTTCAGCAGGGGAGTTATGGAACACCCGGTGCGGAGAACGACAATACATGGCGGCGGCCTCGAGAGGATTATGGGGACAGCTCTGATACCCCAACTGTTCGAAATCAGGGTGCTACGGGCCCAAGACAAACTTATTTCCCGGGGGGCCCGAGGCAGACCACGAGTTTTTCCTCCGGGCCTACTTGCGCCTTTTGCAAAAAATCTGGACACTTGATGTCCAGTTGTTACCTCATGAAAAGGGACAACCCAGAGCGGAGTCCGACGAGTACAACTCCGAATGCGATGGCAAACGTAAGAAATTGCCCACAGAAGAGTTACCAACCATTTATTTATGAGGGGTTTGTCTCACTAGAGGGAGACTTGACTAACCCAAGACCTGTTAGGGTATTGAGGGACACAGGAGCCCATCAATCCTTAATGCTTGAAGGCATTTTGCCATTGTCAAAGAGTACAGCAACTGGTGATAGTGTTCGGTTGCAAGGGATTGGTGGCTGTGTTAGTGCGCCACTTCATGTCATCCATTTGGAATCCGATTTGGTGTCAGGACCGGTCACCGTCGGTTTACAAGCCACGCTTCCTGTAGAGGGAGTATCTGTGGTTATCGGGAATGATTTGGCCCGGGGCCAAGTTTATGGTAACCCGGGGGTTGGTAAAGAGCCCAGTAGGGAAAATAACACCACACCAGCTTGGGATGGCGACAAAAGTACCAAGTTATTTGTAGGGGGACTGAACTTCAAAACAAAGGAAGCAGTTCTGACCTCGGTCTTCAACAGATATGGGCCGCTGGTGGAAGTGCGGTTGGTAAAAGACAGGGAAACGCAACGGTCAAGAGGGTTCGGCTTTGTCACGTTTGCAAGCACAAAAGACGCCAGAGAGGCAGAGAAGAATTGGAATGGTAAGGATTTGGAGGGTCGGACCATAACAGTAGGGAAGGCATTTCGTAGGCGTCGAGAGGTCTACAGAAGAGGACAACTTGGCGGTAGTTTTGGTGTTGGCAGCAGCCGATATTACTATGGAGGCTCCCAGAGTTACGGCATCTCCCAAAAGAATGATTGTCAGAGCACTGGCCGAGAAGGAGACCGCCAGTCAGGTAACGGCTGGGACAAGGGGTCCCACCGTAACTGTTAGGAGTCCGGAGAAGTTGAAGCACTATATACGGTGGAGCCGCCGAGCCTGGGCTCCTACACGGACTAACCGTGAACGCCACGTTCTTAAAGGCGTCCAGGTAGTGAACTTTCCTGCACGGACTAACCGTGAACTCCACGTTCTTAAAGGCGTCCGTGTAATGAACTTTCCTCCCCGGACTAACCGTGAACTCCACATTCCTTAAGGCGTCCATGTAGTGAATACTCAGCTGGGCCTCCCGAAAAAGTGCTATCGAGAGGTTTAACTTTGGGGCTTTGGTCACCACCTCTTAACCGTCATTCAAGAGAAACTAGAAGTTGTTGACGCTTGGTCCAGAGTGAATTACCTTTGGAATCTCCGGGGGTTTTGTGAAATTTTGTTGCTTTATTTTTAAGTGATAATTGTGCCCGGGGGGAACTGATGATTTGGGGGTGTGAGTTATCTGGTTTGTTTATCAAAGTTGGCCTGCAAAGAAAGTTTTTGCTGGGTTCAAACTTTCTTTCTTGAAGGGGGGGAGTGTTACGAATTCCGGGTTTAAGGGGGTTACAATTCAGGTCATTTCTTATTAATGTATATTCTATTAAAGGTTGTTGTGATTAAAGGGTCAGGAGCCCTTCTGGGAAAAACGAGACCGGAAACGGGATCGTGAAGAAGAGGAGGAGGAGAAGAAAGGGCGGCCATCTTAAGCTTTGAGGGCTCCGACGCGAGCGGAGGCGAGCGTTACCTACTTTGGAACGGAGTTGGAAAAGCCCGTCTGGCGAGAGGAGTTACCTGCGCGGGGTGATTGATTGCTGGTTACGTGTCCAGGTGCCGTGTGGTCCTGGAAGCAACCAAGCGCCCGGCGCTGTTCGCCTCGACGCCGACGAGGGCGTGTACGGGTCACACCTTGGGCCTGGCGCGCGAAAGAGATTGGAAGGAGACGGTTGAGAGTTGAGACTGCAGCTCGAGACCGAGCCGCCGAACGTGAAGGACAAGGGAACCGTGCCTCTGTGAACCGAAGTCCGTGCGTCAGGAGAGCGTCAGATTACTGCGGAACCTGCGAAGTCGGGTATCCTCGCTGAGGTTGTCGAGTATCCTCACTCCCAGCCCCGGATTGGAATCGGACATAGATTCCCCGATCGCTGGATCGACTCGACGTCACCTGGGAGGCGTGCAGGATTCGGACATTGCTTCCCCGATCGCTGGATCGACTCGACGTCACCTGGGAGGCGTGCAGAGACATTGGGGGCAAGGGCCGTGAGTGTTGCCAACACTGTTGGGGGTTAAGGTGGTGCCACCTATACTATAGATAAGGATTGTATGGAAGTGCTGTAAACGCATTGTGATTTCTTTGCGGGATTTGGGAATATATTGGGGTTTGTTCGTAACCCTTGGTGTGGACTCGTTATTGATTGACTTATTTTCACCCAAGGACCATACATCTTTCTGCCGGGGCTCCCCTCCAGGTTGACCCCGTAACAGAATCACAAGGAAATAAACATTTATTCATAATCGCAAGGAAATAAACATTTATTCATAATCACAAGGAAATAAACATTTATTCATAATCACAAGGAAATAAACATTTATTCATAATCACAAGGAAATAAAGATTTATTCATAATCACAAGGAAATAAAGATTTATTCATAATCACAAGGAAATAAACATTTATTCACAATCACAAGGAAATAAACATTTATTCACAATCACAAGGAAATAAACATTTATTCATAATCACAAGGAAATAAACATTTATTCATAATCACAAGGAAATAAACATTTATTCATAATCACAAGGAAATAAACATTTATTCACAATCACAAGGAAATAAACATTTATTCACAATCACAAGGAAATAAACATTTATTCATAATCACAAGGAAATAAACATTTATTCATAATCACAAGGAAATAAACATTTATTCATAATCACAAGGAAATAAACATTTATTCACAATCACAAGGAAATAAACATTTATTCACAATCACAAGGAAATAAACATTTATTCATAATCACAAGGATATAAACATTTATTCATAATCACAAGGAAATAAACATTTATTCATAATCACAATGAAATAAACATTTATTCACAATCACAAGGAAATAAACATTTATTCATAATCACAAGGAAATAAACATTTATTCATAATCACAAGGAAATAAACATTTATTCATAATCACAAGGAAATAAACATTTATTCACAATCACAAGGAAATAAACATTTATTCACAATCACAAGGAAATAAACATTTATTCATAATCACAAGGAAATAAACATTTATTCATAATCACAAGGAAATAAACATTTATTCATAATCACAAGGAAATAAACATTTATTCACAATCACAAGGAAATAAACATTTATTCACAATCACAAGGAAATAAACATTTATTCATAATCACAAGGAAATAAACATTTATTCATAATCACAAGGAAATAAACATTTATTCACAATCACAAGGAAATAAAAATTTATTCACAATCACAAGGAAATAAACATTTATTCATAATCACAAGGAAATAAACATTTATTCATAATCACAAGGAAATAAACATTTATTCACAATCACAAGGAAATAAACATTTATTCACAATCACAAGGAAATAAACATTTATTCATAATCACAAGGAAATAAACATTTATTCATAATCACAAGGAAATAAACATTTATTCATAATCACAAGGAAATAAACATTTATTCACAATCACAAGGAAATAAACATTTATTCATAATCACAAGGAAATAAACATTTATTCACAATCACAAGGAAATAAACATTTATTCACAATCACAAGGAAATAAACATTTATTCACAATCACAAGGAAATAAACATTTATTCATAATCACAAGGAAATAAACATTTATTCATAATCACAAGGAAATAAACATTTATTCATAATCACAAGGAAATAAACATTTATTCACAATCACAAGGAAATAAACATTTATTCACAATCACAAGGAAATAAACATTTATTCATAATCACAAGGAAATAAACATTTATTCATAATCACAAGGAAATAAACATTTATTCATAATCACAAGGAAATAAACATTTATTCATAATCACAAGGAAATAAACATTTATTCACAATCACAAGGAAATAAACATTTATTCACAATCACAAGGAAATAAACATTTATTCATAATCACAAGGAAATAAACATTTATTCATAATCACAAGGAAATAAACATTTATTCATAATCACAAGGAAATAAACATTTATTCATAATCACAAGGAAATAAACATTTATTCATAATCACAAGGAAATAAACATTTATTCATAATCACAAGGAAATAAACATTTATTCATAATCACAAGGAAATAAACATTTATTCATAATCACAAGGAAATAAACATTTATTCATAATCACAAGGAAATAAACATTTATTCATAATCACAAGGAAATAAACATTTATTCATAATCACAAGGAAATAAACATTTATTCACAATCACAAGGAAATAAACATTTATTCACAATCACAAGGAAATAAACATTTATTCACAATCACAAGGAAATAAACATTTATTCACAATCACAAGGAAATAAACATTTATTCACAATCACAAGGAAATAAACATTTATTCACAATCACAAGGAAATAAACATTTATTCATAATCACAAGGATATAAACATTTATTCATAATCACAAGGAAATAAACATTTATTCATAATCACAAGGAAATAAACATTTATTCATAATCACAAGGAAATAAACATTTATTCATAATCACAAGGAAATAAACATTTATTCACAATCACAAGGAAATAAACATTTATTCATAATCACAAGGAAATAAACATTTATTCATAATCACAAGGAAATAAACATTTATTCAGAATCACAAGGAAATAAACATTTATTCACAATCACAAGGAAATAAACATTTATTCATAATCACAAGGAAATAAACATTTATTCATAATCACAAGGAAATAAACATTTATTCATAATCACAAGGAAATAAACATTTATTCATAATCACAAGGAAATAAACATTTATTCGCAATCACAAGGAAAGAAACATTTATTCACAATCACAAGGAAATAAACATTTATTCATAATCACAAGGAAATAAATATTTATTCACAATCACAAGGAAATAAACATTTATTCATAATCACAAGGAAATAAACATTTATTCATAATCACAAGGAAATAAACATTTATTCATAATCACAAGGAAATAAACATTTATTCATAATCACAAGGAAATAAACATTTATTCACAATCACAAGGAAATAAACATTTATTCACAATCACAAGGAAATAAACATTTATTCATAATCACAAGGAAATAAACATTTATTCATAATCACAAGGAAATAAACATTTATTCACAATCACAAGGAAATAAACATTTATTCACAATCACAAGGAAATAAACATTTATTCACAATCACAAGGAAATAAACATTTATTCATAATCACAAGGAAATAAACATTTATTCATAATCACAAGGAAATAAACATTTATTCATAATCACAAGGAAATAAAGATTTATTCATAATCACAAGGAAATAAACATTTATTCACAATCACAAGGAAATAAACATTTATTCACAATCACAAGGAAATAAACATTTATTCATAATCACAAGGAAATAAACATTTATTCATAATCACAAGGAAATAAACATTTATTCATAATCACAAGGAAATAAACATTTATTCATAATCACAAGGATATAAACATTTATTCATAATCACAAGGAAATAAACATTTATTCACAATCACAAGGAAATAAACATTTATTCATAATCACAAGGAAATAAACATTTATTCACAATCACAAGGAAATAAACATTTATTCATAATCACAAGGAAATAAACATTTATTCATAATCACAAGGAAATAAACATTTATTCATAATCACAAGGAAATAAACATTTATTCACAATCACAAGGAAATAAACATTTATTCACAATCACAAGGAAATAAACATTTATTCACAATCACAAGGAAATAAACATTTATTCACAATCACAAGGAAATAAACATTTATTCATAATCACAAGGATATAAACATTTATTCATAATCACAAGGAAATAAACATTTATTCATAATCACAAGGAAATAAACATTTATTCATAATCACAAGGAAATAAACATTTATTCATAATCACAAGGAAATAAACATTTATTCATAATCACAAGGAAATAAATATTTATTCATAATCACAAGGAAATAAACATTTATTCACAATCACAAGGAAATAAACATTTATTCACAATCACAAGGAAATAAACATTTATTCATAATCACAAGGAAATAAACATTTATTCACAATCACAAGGAAATAAACATTTATTCACAATCACAAGGAAATAAACATTTATTTGATAATCACAAGGAAATAAACATTTATTCATAATCACAAGGAAATAAACATTTATTCATAATCACAAGGAAATAAACATTTATTCATAATCACAAGGAAATAAACATTTATTCATAATCACAAGAAAATAAACATTTATTCACAATCACAAGGAAATAAACATTTATTCATAATCACAAGGAAATAAACATTTATTCATAATCACAAGGAAATAAACATTTATTCATAATCACAAGGAAATAAACATTTATTCATAATCACAAGGAAATAAACATTTATTCATAATCACAAGGAAATAAACATTTATTCATAATCACAAGGAAATAAACATTTATTCATAATCACAAGAAAATAAACATTTATTCACAATCACAAGGAAATAAACATTTATTCATAATCACAAGGAAATAAACATTTATTCATAATCACAAGGAAATAAACATTTATTCATAATCACAAGGAAATAAACATTTATTCACAATCACAAGGAAATAAACATTTATTCATAATCACAAGGAAATAAACATTTATTCACAATTTTTACGAATTCCGGGTTTAAGGGGGTTACAATTCAGGTCATTTCTTATTAATGTATATTCTATTAAAGGTTGTTGTGATTAAAGGGTCAGGAGCCCTTCTGGGAAAAACGAGACCGGAAACGGGATCGTGAAGAAGAGGAGGAGCAGAAGAAAGGGCGGCCATCTTAAGCTTCGAGAGCTCCGACGCGAGCGGAGGCGAGCGTTACCTACTTTGGAATGGAGTTGGAAAAGCCCATCTGGCGAGAGGAGTTACCTGCGCGGGGTGATTGATTGCCGGTTACGTGTCCAGGTGCCGTGTGGTCCTGGAAGGAACCAAGCGCCCGGCGCTGTTCGCCTCGACGCCTACGAGGGCGTGTACGGGTCGCACCTTGGGCCTGGCGCGCAAAAGAGATTGGAAGGAGACGGTTGAGAGTTGAGACTGCAGCTCGAGACCGAGCCGCCGAACGTGAAGGGCAAGGGAACCGTGCCTCTGTGAACCGAAGTCCGCGCGTCAGGAGAGCGTCAGATTACTGCGGAACCTGCGAAGTCGGGTATCCTCGCTGAGGTTGTCGAGTATCCTCACTCCCAGCCCCGGATTGGAATCGGACATAGATTCCCCGATCGCTGGATCGACTCGACGTCACCTGGGAGGCGTGCAGGATTCGGACATTGCTTCCCCGATCGCTGGATCGACTCGACGTCACCTGGGAGGCGTGCAGAGACATTGGGGGCAAAGGCCGTGAGTGTTGCCAACACTGTTGGGGGTTAAGGTGGCGCCACCTATACTATAGATAAGGATTGTATGGAAGTGCTGTAAACGCATTGTGATTCCTGTGCGGGATTTGGGAATATATTGGGGTTTGTTCGTAACCCTTGGTGTGGACTCGTTATTGATTGACTTATTTTCACCCAAGGACCATACATCTTTCTGCCGGGGCTCCCCTCGAGGTTGACCCCGTAACAGAATTGGGGGCTCGTCCAAATTACAATTTGCGGATTCGCAATTGGGTCTACGTCCGGGATCTATAAAATTTTCTAAATTTTAGTCCGGGAAAGAATTCCCAAGAGTGGTAACTTTTCCAACGTTCCCAAAATTGTTTTGCTCTGCCGACAAAACAACAACAACAACAACAACAACAAAAAAATAGCAATAATAGTAATACTGTTGCTTTTCTTTGTTGGAAATTTCTGGGGTGAAGGTTAACAGGTGTTACCAGTAGTCACCATGGCGTTTGTGGCACAGAACTTTGCGGTAACCCCTAGTGAGGCACAGTTCCGAGCATTACTAAAATCGGACCTCTTGAAATTGGCCAAACATTTTAACTTGGAGGTCCGAACTAATTTGAGGAAGGCAGAGTTGCAGACCACGGTGATACAGTCTATTGTGCGATTAGGAACATGGGACGAGTTAGCCTGGGAGTGGCTACCCGAAGAACCAGAAGACGTTGAGCTCCGGAAACTGGAGTTGCAATTACGGAGCCAGGAACGGATAAAAGAAGAAGAAAGGAAAGCAGAAGAGAGGAGAGAAGAGAAACAAGCAGAGGAAAGGAGAGTGGAACGAGAACTCCAGGAAAGGTTAGCAGAAGAAGAAAGGAAAGCAGAAGAGAGGAGAGAAGAGAAACAAGCAGAGGAAAGGAGAGTGGAACGAGAACTCCAGGAAAGGTTAGAAGGGAAAAAAGCAGAGGAGAGGAGAGCTGCCAGGGAACTCGAAGCAGAGGAGAGAAAAGCCGAAAGGGAGTTGAAGGAACGTGACATGGAGCTTCAGCAAGAAATTAAATTCAAGGAGCTGGAGTTAATGAGAGAACGGGGAGAGGTACCACCCTTGCTGACGGGGTTGACACCTAGCCAGAACACCTGGGAGGTGGGCAGCCATGTGAGGCTGGTTCCACCCTTCAGTGAAAAGGAAGTCACTCAATTTTTTCCACACTTTGAGAAAGTGGCTCGACAGTTAAACTGGCCGGAGGAGGCCTGGACCATACTAGTGCAAAGTGTGCTGGTGGGTAAAGCTCAAGATATTTATTCGGCACTACCAATGGACCAATGTGCAGATTATGAGGTATTGAAGAAGCACATTCTCAAAGCCTATGAGTTGGTTCCTGAAGCTTACCGGCAAAAATTCAGGAATGCCAGGAAGAGGGAGAGTGAGACCCATGTGGAGTTTGCCAGAGTGAAAGAAAACATGTTTGATCGGTGGTGTGAGTCAAAAGGAGTCGGGAAAGACTTCGAAACATTGCGTGACTTGAATCTGGTGGAGGAATTTCAACAGTGTGTCCACGAGGACATCAAAGTGTACCTGCAGGAAAAGAAAGTCCCAAAGTTGTGGGACGCAGCCACCATGGCAGATGATTATGCCTTAACACACCGGATAGGGGTCCACAAACCTAACTCCTCGCCTAGACTTCAGCAGGGGAGTTATGGAACACCCGGTGCGGAGAACGACAATACATGGCGGCGGCCTCGAGAGGATTATGGGGACAGCTCTGATACCCCAACTGTTCGAAATCAGGGTGCTACGGGCCCAAGACAAACTTATTTCCCGGGGGGCCCGAGGCAGACCACGAGTTTTTCCTCCGGGCCTACTTGCGCCTTTTGCAAAAAATCTGGACACTTGATGTCCAGTTGTTACCTCATGAAAAGGGACAACCCAGAGCGGAGTCCGACGAGTACAACTCCGAATGCGATGGCAAACGTAAGAAATTGCCCACAGAAGAGTTACCAACCATTTATTTATGAGGGGTTTGTCTCACTAGAGGGAGACTTGACTAACCCAAGACCTGTTAGGGTATTGAGGGACACAGGAGCCCATCAATCCTTAATGCTTGAAGGCATTTTGCCATTGTCAAAGAGTACAGCAACTGGTGATAGTGTTCGGTTGCAAGGGATTGGTGGCTGTGTTAGTGCGCCACTTCATGTCATCCATTTGGAATCCGATTTGGTGTCAGGACCGGTCACCGTCGGTTTACAAGCCACGCTTCCTGTAGAGGGAGTATCTGTGGTTATCGGGAATGATTTGGCCCGGGGCCAAGTTTATGGTAACCCGGGGGTTGGTAAAGAGCCCAGTAGGGAAAATAACACCACACCAGCTTGGGATGGCGACAAAAGTACCAAGTTATTTGTAGGGGGACTGAACTTCAAAACAAAGGAAGCAGTTCTGACCTCGGTCTTCAACAGATATGGGCCGCTGGTGGAAGTGCGGTTGGTAAAAGACAGGGAAACGCAACGGTCAAGAGGGTTCGGCTTTGTCACGTTTGCAAGCACAAAAGACGCCAGAGAGGCAGAGAAGAATTGGAATGGTAAGGATTTGGAGGGTCGGACCATAACAGTAGGGAAGGCATTTCGTAGGCGTCGAGAGGTCTACAGAAGAGGACAACTTGGCGGTAGTTTTGGTGTTGGCAGCAGCCGATATTACTATGGAGGCTCCCAGAGTTACGGCATCTCCCAAAAGAATGATTGTCAGAGCACTGGCCGAGAAGGAGACCGCCAGTCAGGTAATGGCTGGGACAAGGGGTCCCACCGTAACTGTTAGGAGTCCGGAGAAGTTGAAGCACTATATACGGTGGAGCCGCCGAGCCTGGGCTCCTACACGGACTAACCGTGAACGCCACGTTCTTAAAGGCGTCCAGGTAGTGAACTTTCCTGCACGGACTAACCGTGAACTCCACGTTCTTAAAGGCGTCCGTGTAATGAACTTTCCTCCCCGGACTAACCGTGAACTCCACATTCCTTAAGGCGTCCATGTAGTGAATACTCAGCTGGGCCTCCCGAAAAAGTGCTATCGAGAGGTTTAACTTTGGGGCTTTGGTCACCACCTCTTAACCGTCATTCAAGAGAAACTAGAAGTTGTTGACGCTTGGTCCAGAGTGAATTACCTTTGGAATCTCCGGGGGTTTTGTGAAATTTTGTTGCTTTATTTTTAAGTGATAATTGTGCCCGGGGGGAACTGATGATTTGGGGGTGTGAGTTATCTGGTTTGTTTATCAAAGTTGGCCTGCAAAGAAAGTTTTTGCTGGGTTCAAACTTTCTTTCTTGAAGGGGGGGAGTGTTACGAATTCCGGGTTTAAGGGGGTTACAATTCAGGTCATTTCTTATTAATGTATATTCTATTAAAGGTTGTTGTGATTAAAGGGTCAGGAGCCCTTCTGGGAAAAACGAGACCGGAAACGGGATCGTGAAGAAGAGGAGGAGGAGAAGAAAGGGCGGCCATCTTAAGCTTCGAGGGCTCCGACGCGAGCGGAGGCGAGCGTTACCTACTTTGGAACGGAGTTGGAAAAGCCCGTCTGGCGAGAGGAGTTACCTGCGCGGGGTGATTGATTGCTGGTTACGTGTCCAGGTGCCGTGTGGTCCTGGAAGCAACCAAGCGCCCGGCGCTGTTCGCCTCGACGCCGACGAGGGCGTGTACGGGTCACACCTTGGGCCTGGCGCGCGAAAGAGATTGGAAGGAGACGGTTGAGAGTTGAGACTGCAGCTCGAGACCGAGCCGCCGAACGTGAAGGACAAGGGAACCGTGCCTCTGTGAACCGAAGTCCGTGCGTCAGGAGAGCGTCAGATTACTGCGGAACCTGCGAAGTCGGGTATCCTCGCTGAGGTTGTCGAGTATCCTCACTCCCAGCCCCGGATTGGAATCGGACATAGATTCCCCGATCGCTGGATCGACTCGACGTCACCTGGGAGGCGTGCAGGATTCGGACATTGCTTCCCCGATCGCTGGATCGACTCGACGTCACCTGGGAGGCGTGCAGAGACATTGGGGGCAAGGGCCGTGAGTGTTGCCAACACTGTTGGGGGTTAAGGTGGTGCCACCTATACTATAGATAAGGATTGTATGGAAGTGCTGTAAACGCATTGTGATTTCTTTGCGGGATTTGGGAATATATTGGGGTTTGTTCGTAACCCTTGGTGTGGACTCGTTATTGATTGACTTATTTTCACCCAAGGACCATACATCTTTCTGCCGGGGCTCCCCTCCAGGTTGACCCCGTAACAGAATCACAAGGAAATAAACATTTATTCATAATCGCAAGGAAATAAACATTTATTCATAATCACAAGGAAATAAACATTTATTCATAATCACAAGGAAATAAACATTTATTCATAATCACAAGGAAATAAAGATTTATTCATAATCACAAGGAAATAAAGATTTATTCATAATCACAAGGAAATAAACATTTATTCACAATCACAAGGAAATAAACATTTATTCACAATCACAAGGAAATAAACATTTATTCATAATCACAAGGAAATAAACATTTATTCATAATCACAAGGAAATAAACATTTATTCATAATCACAAGGAAATAAACATTTATTCACAATCACAAGGAAATAAACATTTATTCACAATCACAAGGAAATAAACATTTATTCATAATCACAAGGAAATAAACATTTATTCATAATCACAAGGAAATAAACATTTATTCATAATCACAAGGAAATAAACATTTATTCACAATCACAAGGAAATAAACATTTATTCACAATCACAAGGAAATAAACATTTATTCATAATCACAAGGATATAAACATTTATTCATAATCACAAGGAAATAAACATTTATTCATAATCACAATGAAATAAACATTTATTCACAATCACAAGGAAATAAACATTTATTCATAATCACAAGGAAATAAACATTTATTCATAATCACAAGGAAATAAACATTTATTCATAATCACAAGGAAATAAACATTTATTCACAATCACAAGGAAATAAACATTTATTCACAATCACAAGGAAATAAACATTTATTCATAATCACAAGGAAATAAACATTTATTCATAATCACAAGGAAATAAACATTTATTCATAATCACAAGGAAATAAACATTTATTCACAATCACAAGGAAATAAACATTTATTCACAATCACAAGGAAATAAACATTTATTCATAATCACAAGGAAATAAACATTTATTCATAATCACAAGGAAATAAACATTTATTCACAATCACAAGGAAATAAAAATTTATTCACAATCACAAGGAAATAAACATTTATTCATAATCACAAGGAAATAAACATTTATTCATAATCACAAGGAAATAAACATTTATTCACAATCACAAGGAAATAAACATTTATTCACAATCACAAGGAAATAAACATTTATTCATAATCACAAGGAAATAAACATTTATTCATAATCACAAGGAAATAAACATTTATTCATAATCACAAGGAAATAAACATTTATTCATAATCACAAGGAAATAAACATTTATTCATAATCACAAGGAAATAAACATTTATTCATAATCACAAGGAAATAAACATTTATTCATAATCACAAGGAAATAAACATTTATTCATAATCACAAGGAAATAAACATTTATTCACAATCACAAGGAAATAAACATTTATTCACAATCACAAGGAAATAAACATTTATTCATAATCACAAGGAAATAAACATTTATTCACAATCACAAGGAAATAAACATTTATTCATAATCACAAGGAAATAAACATTTATTCACAATCACAAGGAAATAAACATTTATTCACAATCACAAGGAAATAAACATTTATTCACAATCACAAGGAAATAAACATTTATTCATAATCACAAGGAAATAAACATTTATTCATAATCACAAGGAAATAAACATTTATTCATAATCACAAGGAAATAAACATTTATTCACAATCACAAGGAAATAAACATTTATTCACAATCACAAGGAAATAAACATTTATTCATAATCACAAGGAAATAAACATTTATTCATAATCACAAGGAAATAAACATTTATTCATAATCACAAGGAAATAAACATTTATTCATAATCACAAGGAAATAAACATTTATTCACAATCACAAGGAAATAAACATTTATTCACAATCACAAGGAAATAAACATTTATTCACAATCACAAGGAAATAAACATTTATTCATAATCACAAGGAAATAAACATTTATTCACAATCACAAGGAAATAAACATTTATTCACAATCACAAGGAAATAAACATTTATTCACAATCACAAGGAAATAAACATTTATTCATAATCACAAGGAAATAAACATTTATTCACAATCACAAGGAAATAAACATTTATTCACAATCACAAGGAAATAAACATTTATTCACAATCACAAGGAAATAAACATTTATTCACAATCACAAGGAAATAAACATTTATTCATAATCACAAGGAAATAAACATTTATTCATAATCACAAGGAAATAAACATTTATTCATAATCACAAGGAAATAAACATTTATTCACAATCACAAGGAAATAAACATTTATTCATAATCACAAGGAAATAAACATTTATTCACAATCACAAGGAAATAAACATTTATTCACAATCACAAGGAAATAAACATTTATTCACAATCACAAGGAAATAAACATTTATTCATAATCACAAGGAAATAAACATTTATTCACAATCACAAGGAAATAAACATTTATTCACAATCACAAGGAAATAAACATTTATTCACAATCACAAGGAAATAAACATTTATTCATAATCACAAGGAAATAAACATTTATTCACAATCACAAGGAAATAAACATTTATTCACAATCACAAGGAAATAAACATTTATTCATAATCACAAGGAAATAAACATTTATTCATAATCACAAGGAAATAAACATTTATTCACAATCACAAGGAAATAAACATTTATTCATAATCACAAGGAAAGAAACATTTATTCACAATCACAAGGAAATAAACATTTATTCACAATCACAAGGAAATAAACATTTATTCACAATCACAAGGAAATAAACATTTATTCATAATCACAAGGAAATAAACATTTATTCATAATCACAAGGAAATAAACATTTATTCATAATCACAAGGAAATAAACATTTATTCATAATCACAAGGAAATAAACATTTATTCATAATCACAAGGAAATAAACATTTATTCATAATCACAAGGAAATAAATATTTATTCATAATCACAAGGAAATAAACATTTATTCACAATCACAAGGAAATAAACATTTATTCACAATCACAAGGAAATAAACATTTATTCATAATCACAAGGAAATAAACATTTATTCACAATCACAAGGAAATAAACATTTATTCACAATCACAAGGAAATAAACATTTATTTGATAATCACAAGGAAATAAACATTTATTCATAATCACAAGGAAATAAACATTTATTCATAATCACAAGGAAATAAACATTTATTCATAATCACAAGGAAATAAACATTTATTCATAATCACAAGAAAATAAACATTTATTCACAATCACAAGGAAATAAACATTTATTCATAATCACAAGGAAATAAACATTTATTCATAATCACAAGGAAATAAACATTTATTCATAATCACAAGGAAATAAACATTTATTCATAATCACAAGGAAATAAACATTTATTCATAATCACAAGGAAATAAACATTTATTCATAATCACAAGGAAATAAACATTTATTCATAATCACAAGAAAATAAACATTTATTCACAATCACAAGGAAATAAACATTTATTCATAATCACAAGGAAATAAACATTTATTCATAATCACAAGGAAATAAACATTTATTCATAATCACAAGGAAATAAACATTTATTCACAATCACAAGGAAATAAACATTTATTCATAATCACAAGGAAATAAACATTTATTCACAATTTTTACGAATTCCGGGTTTAAGGGGGTTACAATTCAGGTCATTTCTTATTAATGTATATTCTATTAAAGGTTGTTGTGATTAAAGGGTCAGGAGCCCTTCTGGGAAAAACGAGACCGGAAACGGGATCGTGAAGAAGAGGAGGAGCAGAAGAAAGGGCGGCCATCTTAAGCTTCGAGAGCTCCGACGCGAGCGGAGGCGAGCGTTACCTACTTTGGAATGGAGTTGGAAAAGCCCATCTGGCGAGAGGAGTTACCTGCGCGGGGTGATTGATTGCCGGTTACGTGTCCAGGTGCCGTGTGGTCCTGGAAGGAACCAAGCGCCCGGCGCTGTTCGCCTCGACGCCTACGAGGGCGTGTACGGGTCGCACCTTGGGCCTGGCGCGCAAAAGAGATTGGAAGGAGACGGTTGAGAGTTGAGACTGCAGCTCGAGACCGAGCCGCCGAACGTGAAGGGCAAGGGAACCGTGCCTCTGTGAACCGAAGTCCGCGCGTCAGGAGAGCGTCAGATTACTGCGGAACCTGCGAAGTCGGGTATCCTCGCTGAGGTTGTCGAGTATCCTCACTCCCAGCCCCGGATTGGAATCGGACATAGATTCCCCGATCGCTGGATCGACTCGACGTCACCTGGGAGGCGTGCAGGATTCGGACATTGCTTCCCCGATCGCTGGATCGACTCGACGTCACCTGGGAGGCGTGCAGAGACATTGGGGGCAAAGGCCGTGAGTGTTGCCAACACTGTTGGGGGTTAAGGTGGCGCCACCTATACTATAGATAAGGATTGTATGGAAGTGCTGTAAACGCATTGTGATTCCTGTGCGGGATTTGGGAATATATTGGGGTTTGTTCGTAACCCTTGGTGTGGACTCGTTATTGATTGACTTATTTTCACCCAAGGACCATACATCTTTCTGCCGGGGCTCCCCTCGAGGTTGACCCCGTAACAGAATTGGGGGCTCGTCCAAATTACAATTTGCGGATTCGCAATTGGGTCTACGTCCGGGATCTATAAAATTTTCTAAATTTTAGTCCGGGAAAGAATTCCCAAGAGTGGTAACTTTTCCAACGTTCCCAAAATTGTTTTGCTCTGCCGACAAAACAACAACAACAACAACAACAACAAAAAAATAGCAATAATAGTAATACTGTTGCTTTTCTTTGTTGGAAATTTCTGGGGTGAAGGTTAACAGGTGTTACCAGTAGTCACCATGGCGTTTGTGGCACAGAACTTTGCGGTAACCCCTAGTGAGGCACAGTTCCGAGCATTACTAAAATCGGACCTCTTGAAATTGGCCAAACATTTTAACTTGGAGGTCCGAACTAATTTGAGGAAGGCAGAGTTGCAGACCACGGTGATACAGTCTATTGTGCGATTAGGAACATGGGACGAGTTAGCCTGGGAGTGGCTACCCGAAGAACCAGAAGACGTTGAGCTCCGGAAACTGGAGTTGCAATTACGGAGCCAGGAACGGATAAAAGAAGAAGAAAGGAAAGCAGAAGAGAGGAGAGAAGAGAAACAAGCAGAGGAAAGGAGAGTGGAACGAGAACTCCAGGAAAGGTTAGCAGAAGAAGAAAGGAAAGCAGAAGAGAGGAGAGAAGAGAAACAAGCAGAGGAAAGGAGAGTGGAACGAGAACTCCAGGAAAGGTTAGAAGGGAGAAAAGCAGAGGAGAGGAGAGCTGCCAGGGAACTCGAAGCAGAGGAGAGAAAAGCCGAAAGGGAGTTGAAGGAACGTGACATGGAGCTTCAGCAAGAAATTAAATTCAAGGAGCTGGAGTTAATGAGAGAACGGGGAGAGGTACCACCCTTGCTGACGGGGTTGACACCTAGCCAGAACACCTGGGAGGTGGGCAGCCATGTGAGGCTGGTTCCACCCTTCAGTGAAAAGGAAGTCACTCAATTTTTTCCACACTTTGAGAAAGTGGCTCGACAGTTAAACTGGCCGGAGGAGGCCTGGACCATACTAGTGCAAAGTGTGCTGGTGGGTAAAGCTCAAGATATTTATTCGGCACTACCAATGGACCAATGTGCAGATTATGAGGTATTGAAGAAGCACATTCTCAAAGCCTATGAGTTGGTTCCTGAAGCTTACCGGCAAAAATTCAGGAATGCCAGGAAGAGGGAGAGTGAGACCCATGTGGAGTTTGCCAGAGTGAAAGAAAACATGTTTGATCGGTGGTGTGAGTCAAAAGGAGTCGGGAAAGACTTCGAAACATTGCGTGACTTGAATCTGGTGGAGGAATTTCAACAGTGTGTCCACGAGGACATCAAAGTGTACCTGCAGGAAAAGAAAGTCCCAAAGTTGTGGGACGCAGCCACCATGGCAGATGATTATGCCTTAACACACCGGATAGGGGTCCACAAACCTAACTCCTCGCCTAGACTTCAGCAGGGGAGTTATGGAACACCCGGTGCGGAGAACGACAATACATGGCGGCGGCCTCGAGAGGATTATGGGGACAGCTCTGATACCCCAACTGTTCGAAATCAGGGTGCTACGGGCCCAAGACAAACTTATTTCCCGGGGGGCCCGAGGCAGACCACGAGTTTTTCCTCCGGGCCTACTTGCGCCTTTTGCAAAAAATCTGGACACTTGATGTCCAGTTGTTACCTCATGAAAAGGGACAACCCAGAGCGGAGTCCGACGAGTACAACTCCGAATGCGATGGCAAACGTAAGAAATTGCCCACAGAAGAGTTACCAACCATTTATTTATGAGGGGTTTGTCTCACTAGAGGGAGACTTGACTAACCCAAGACCTGTTAGGGTATTGAGGGACACAGGAGCCCATCAATCCTTAATGCTTGAAGGCATTTTGCCATTGTCAAAGAGTACAGCAACTGGTGATAGTGTTCGGTTGCAAGGGATTGGTGGCTGTGTTAGTGCGCCACTTCATGTCATCCATTTGGAATCCGATTTGGTGTCAGGACCGGTCACCGTCGGTTTACAAGCCACGCTTCCTGTAGAGGGAGTATCTGTGGTTATCGGGAATGATTTGGCCCGGGGCCAAGTTTATGGTAACCCGGGGGTTGGTAAAGAGCCCAGTAGGGAAAATAACACCACACCAGCTTGGGATGGCGACAAAAGTACCAAGTTATTTGTAGGGGGACTGAACTTCAAAACAAAGGAAGCAGTTCTGACCTCGGTCTTCAACAGATATGGGCCGCTGGTGGAAGTGCGGTTGGTAAAAGACAGGGAAACGCAACGGTCAAGAGGGTTCGGCTTTGTCACGTTTGCAAGCACAAAAGACGCCAGAGAGGCAGAGAAGAATTGGAATGGTAAGGATTTGGAGGGTCGGACCATAACAGTAGGGAAGGCATTTCGTAGGCGTCGAGAGGTCTACAGAAGAGGACAACTTGGCGGTAGTTTTGGTGTTGGCAGCAGCCGATATTACTATGGAGGCTCCCAGAGTTACGGCATCTCCCAAAAGAATGATTGTCAGAGCACTGGCCGAGAAGGAGACCGCCAGTCAGGTAACGGCTGGGACAAGGGGTCCCACCGTAACTGTTAGGAGTCCGGAGAAGTTGAAGCACTATATACGGTGGAGCCGCCGAGCCTGGGCTCCTACACGGACTAACCGTGAACGCCACGTTCTTAAAGGCGTCCAGGTAGTGAACTTTCCTGCACGGACTAACCGTGAACTCCACGTTCTTAAAGGCGTCCGTGTAATGAACTTTCCTCCCCGGACTAACCGTGAACTCCACATTCCTTAAGGCGTCCATGTAGTGAATACTCAGCTGGGCCTCCCGAAAAAGTGCTATCGAGAGGTTTAACTTTGGGGCTTTGGTCACCACCTCTTAACCGTCATTCAAGAGAAACTAGAAGTTGTTGACGCTTGGTCCAGAGTGAATTACCTTTGGAATCTCCGGGGGTTTTGTGAAATTTTGTTGCTTTATTTTTAAGTGATAATTGTGCCCGGGGGGAACTGATGATTTGGGGGTGTGAGTTATCTGGTTTGTTTATCAAAGTTGGCCTGCAAAGAAAGTTTTTGCTGGGTTCAAACTTTCTTTCTTGAAGGGGGGGAGTGTTACGAATTCCGGGTTTAAGGGGGTTACAATTCAGGTCATTTCTTATTAATGTATATTCTATTAAAGGTTGTTGTGATTAAAGGGTCAGGAGCCCTTCTGGGAAAAACGAGACCGGAAACGGGATCGTGAAGAAGAGGAGGAGGAGAAGAAAGGGCGGCCATCTTAAGCTTTGAGGGCTCCGACGCGAGCGGAGGCGAGCGTTACCTACTTTGGAACGGAGTTGGAAAAGCCCGTCTGGCGAGAGGAGTTACCTGCGCGGGGTGATTGATTGCTGGTTACGTGTCCAGGTGCCGTGTGGTCCTGGAAGCAACCAAGCGCCCGGCGCTGTTCGCCTCGACGCCGACGAGGGCGTGTACGGGTCACACCTTGGGCCTGGCGCGCGAAAGAGATTGGAAGGAGACGGTTGAGAGTTGAGACTGCAGCTCGAGACCGAGCCGCCGAACGTGAAGGACAAGGGAACCGTGCCTCTGTGAACCGAAGTCCGTGCGTCAGGAGAGCGTCAGATTACTGCGGAACCTGCGAAGTCGGGTATCCTCGCTGAGGTTGTCGAGTATCCTCACTCCCAGCCCCGGATTGGAATCGGACATAGATTCCCCGATCGCTGGATCGACTCGACGTCACCTGGGAGGCGTGCAGGATTCGGACATTGCTTCCCCGATCGCTGGATCGACTCGACGTCACCTGGGAGGCGTGCAGAGACATTGGGGGCAAGGGCCGTGAGTGTTGCCAACACTGTTGGGGGTTAAGGTGGTGCCACCTATACTATAGATAAGGATTGTATGGAAGTGCTGTAAACGCATTGTGATTTCTTTGCGGGATTTGGGAATATATTGGGGTTTGTTCGTAACCCTTGGTGTGGACTCGTTATTGATTGACTTATTTTCACCCAAGGACCATACATCTTTCTGCCGGGGCTCCCCTCCAGGTTGACCCCGTAACAGAATCACAAGGAAATAAACATTTATTCATAATCGCAAGGAAATAAACATTTATTCATAATCACAAGGAAATAAACATTTATTCATAATCACAAGGAAATAAACATTTATTCATAATCACAAGGAAATAAAGATTTATTCATAATCACAAGGAAATAAAGATTTATTCATAATCACAAGGAAATAAACATTTATTCACAATCACAAGGAAATAAACATTTATTCACAATCACAAGGAAATAAACATTTATTCATAATCACAAGGAAATAAACATTTATTCATAATCACAAGGAAATAAACATTTATTCATAATCACAAGGAAATAAACATTTATTCACAATCACAAGGAAATAAACATTTATTCACAATCACAAGGAAATAAACATTTATTCATAATCACAAGGAAATAAACATTTATTCATAATCACAAGGAAATAAACATTTATTCATAATCACAAGGAAATAAACATTTATTCACAATCACAAGGAAATAAACATTTATTCACAATCACAAGGAAATAAACATTTATTCATAATCACAAGGATATAAACATTTATTCATAATCACAAGGAAATAAACATTTATTCATAATCACAATGAAATAAACATTTATTCACAATCACAAGGAAATAAACATTTATTCATAATCACAAGGAAATAAACATTTATTCATAATCACAAGGAAATAAACATTTATTCATAATCACAAGGAAATAAACATTTATTCACAATCACAAGGAAATAAACATTTATTCACAATCACAAGGAAATAAACATTTATTCATAATCACAAGGAAATAAACATTTATTCATAATCACAAGGAAATAAACATTTATTCATAATCACAAGGAAATAAACATTTATTCACAATCACAAGGAAATAAACATTTATTCACAATCACAAGGAAATAAACATTTATTCATAATCACAAGGAAATAAACATTTATTCATAATCACAAGGAAATAAACATTTATTCACAATCACAAGGAAATAAAAATTTATTCACAATCACAAGGAAATAAACATTTATTCATAATCACAAGGAAATAAACATTTATTCATAATCACAAGGAAATAAACATTTATTCACAATCACAAGGAAATAAACATTTATTCACAATCACAAGGAAATAAACATTTATTCATAATCACAAGGAAATAAACATTTATTCATAATCACAAGGAAATAAACATTTATTCATAATCACAAGGAAATAAACATTTATTCACAATCACAAGGAAATAAACATTTATTCATAATCACAAGGAAATAAACATTTATTCACAATCACAAGGAAATAAACATTTATTCACAATCACAAGGAAATAAACATTTATTCACAATCACAAGGAAATAAACATTTATTCATAATCACAAGGAAATAAACATTTATTCATAATCACAAGGAAATAAACATTTATTCATAATCACAAGGAAATAAACATTTATTCACAATCACAAGGAAATAAACATTTATTCACAATCACAAGGAAATAAACATTTATTCATAATCACAAGGAAATAAACATTTATTCATAATCACAAGGAAATAAACATTTATTCATAATCACAAGGAAATAAACATTTATTCATAATCACAAGGAAATAAACATTTATTCACAATCACAAGGAAATAAACATTTATTCACAATCACAAGGAAATAAACATTTATTCATAATCACAAGGAAATAAACATTTATTCATAATCACAAGGAAATAAACATTTATTCATAATCACAAGGAAATAAACATTTATTCATAATCACAAGGAAATAAACATTTATTCATAATCACAAGGAAATAAACATTTATTCATAATCACAAGGAAATAAACATTTATTCATAATCACAAGGAAATAAACATTTATTCATAATCACAAGGAAATAAACATTTATTCATAATCACAAGGAAATAAACATTTATTCATAATCACAAGGAAATAAACATTTATTCATAATCACAAGGAAATAAACATTTATTCACAATCACAAGGAAATAAACATTTATTCACAATCACAAGGAAATAAACATTTATTCACAATCACAAGGAAATAAACATTTATTCACAATCACAAGGAAATAAACATTTATTCACAATCACAAGGAAATAAACATTTATTCACAATCACAAGGAAATAAACATTTATTCACAATCACAAGGAAATAAACATTTATTCACAATCACAAGGAAATAAACATTTATTCATAATCACAAGGAAATAAACATTTATTCATAATCACAAGGAAATAAACATTTATTCATAATCACAAGGAAATAAACATTTATTCATAATCACAAGGAAATAAACATTTATTCATAATCACAAGGATATAAACATTTATTCATAATCACAAGGAAATAAACATTTATTCATAATCACAAGGAAATAAACATTTATTCATAATCACAAGGAAATAAACATTTATTCATAATCACAAGGAAATGAACATTTATTCACAATCACAAGGAAATAAACATTTATTCACAATCACAAGGAAATAAACATTTATTCACAATCACAAGGAAATAAACATTTATTCACAATCACAAGGAAATTAACATTTATTCATAATCACAAGGATATAAACATTTATTCATAATCACAAGGAAATAAACATTTATTCATAATCACAAGGAAATAAACATTTATTCATAATCACAAGGAAATAAACATTTATTCATAATCACAAGGAAATAAACATTTATTCATAATCACAAGGAAATGAACATTTATTCACAATCACAAGGAAATAAACATTTATTCACAATCACAAGGAAATAAACATTTATTCACAATCACAAGGAAATAAACATTTATTCACAATCACAAGGAAATTAACATTTATTCATAATCACAAGGATATAAACATTTATTCATAATCACAAGGAAATAAACATTTATTCATAATCACAAGGAAATAAACATTTATTCATAATCACAAGGAAATAAACATTTATTCATAATCACAAGGAAATAAACATTTATTCACAATCACAAGGATATAAACATTTATTCATAATCACAAGGAAATAAACATTTATTCATAATCACAAGGAAATAAACATTTATTCATAATCACAAGGAAATAAACATTTATTCACAATCACAAGGAAATAAACATTTATTCAGAATCACAAGGAAATAAACATTTATTCAGAATCACAAGGAAATAAACATTTATTCACAATCACAAGGAAATAAACATTTATTCACAATCACAAGGAAATAAACATTTATTCACAATCACAAGGAAATAAACATTTATTCAGAATCACAAGGAAATAAACATTTATTCACAATCACAAGGAAATAAACATTTATTCACAATCACAAGGAAATAAACATTTATTCACAATCACAAGGAAATAAACATTTATTCAGAATCACAAGGAAATAAACATTTATTCACAATCACAAGGAAATAAACATTTATTCATAATCACAAGGAAATAAACATTTATTCACAATCACAAGGAAATAAACATTTATTCATAATCACAAGGAAATAAACATTTATTCATAATCACAAGGAAATAAACATTTATTCATAATCACAAGGAAATAAACATTTATTCATAATCACAAGGAAATAAACATTTATTCGCAATCACAAGGAAAGAAACATTTATTCACAATCACAAGGAAATAAACATTTATTCATAATCACAAGGAAATAAACATTTATTCACAATCACAAGGAAATAAACATTTATTCACAATCACAAGGAAATAAACATTTATTCATAATCACAAGGAAATAAACATTTATTCATAATCACAAGGAAATAAACATTTATTCACAATCACAAGGAAATAAACATTTATTCACAATCACAAGGAAATAAACATTTATTCATAATCACAAGGAAATAAACATTTATTCATAATCACAAGGAAATAAACATTTATTCATAATCACAAGGAAATAAACATTTATTCACAATCACAAGGAAATAAACATTTATTCACAATCACAAGGAAATAAACATTTATTCATAATCACAAGGAAATAAACATTTATTCATAATCACAAGGAAATAAACATTTATTCACAATCACAAGGAAATAAACATTTATTCACAATCACAAGGAAATAAACATTTATTCACAATCACAAGGAAATAAACATTTATTCACAATCACAAGGAAATAAACATTTATTCATAATCACAAGGATATAAACATTTATTCATAATCACAAGGAAATAAACATTTATTCATAATCACAAGGAAATAAACATTTATTCATAATCACAAGGAAATAAACATTTATTCATAATCACAAGGAAATAAACATTTATTCACAATCACAAGGAAATAAACATTTATTCATAATCACAAGGAAATAAACATTTATTCATAATCACAAGGAAATAAACATTTATTCAGAATCACAAGGAAATAAACATTTATTCACAATCACAAGGAAATAAACATTTATTCATAATCACAAGGAAATAAACATTTATTCATAATCACAAGGAAATAAACATTTATTCATAATCACAAGGAAATAAACATTTATTCATAATCACAAGGAAATAAACATTTATTCGCAATCACAAGGAAAGAAACATTTATTCACAATCACAAGGAAATAAACATTTATTCATAATCACAAGGAAATAAATATTTATTCACAATCACAAGGAAATAAACATTTATTCATAATCACAAGGAAATAAACATTTATTCATAATCACAAGGAAATAAACATTTATTCATAATCACAAGGAAATAAACATTTATTCATAATCACAAGGAAATAAACATTTATTCACAATCACAAGGAAATAAACATTTATTCACAATCACAAGGAAATAAACATTTATTCATAATCACAAGGAAATAAACATTTATTCATAATCACAAGGAAATAAACATTTATTCACAATCACAAGGAAATAAACATTTATTCACAATCACAAGGAAATAAACATTTATTCACAATCACAAGGAAATAAACATTTATTCATAATCACAAGGAAATAAACATTTATTCATAATCACAAGGAAATAAACATTTATTCATAATCACAAGGAAATAAAGATTTATTCATAATCACAAGGAAATAAACATTTATTCACAATCACAAGGAAATAAACATTTATTCACAATCACAAGGAAATAAACATTTATTCATAATCACAAGGAAATAAACATTTATTCATAATCACAAGGAAATAAACATTTATTCATAATCACAAGGAAATAAACATTTATTCATAATCACAAGGATATAAACATTTATTCATAATCACAAGGAAATAAACATTTATTCACAATCACAAGGAAATAAACATTTATTCATAATCACAAGGAAATAAACATTTATTCACAATCACAAGGAAATAAACATTTATTCATAATCACAAGGAAATAAACATTTATTCATAATCACAAGGAAATAAACATTTATTCATAATCACAAGGAAATAAACATTTATTCACAATCACAAGGAAATAAACATTTATTCACAATCACAAGGAAATAAACATTTATTCACAATCACAAGGAAATAAACATTTATTCACAATCACAAGGAAATAAACATTTATTCATAATCACAAGGATATAAACATTTATTCATAATCACAAGGAAATAAACATTTATTCATAATCACAAGGAAATAAACATTTATTCATAATCACAAGGAAATAAACATTTATTCATAATCACAAGGAAATAAACATTTATTCATAATCACAAGGAAATAAATATTTATTCATAATCACAAGGAAATAAACATTTATTCACAATCACAAGGAAATAAACATTTATTCACAATCACAAGGAAATAAACATTTATTCATAATCACAAGGAAATAAACATTTATTCACAATCACAAGGAAATAAACATTTATTCACAATCACAAGGAAATAAACATTTATTTGATAATCACAAGGAAATAAACATTTATTCATAATCACAAGGAAATAAACATTTATTCATAATCACAAGGAAATAAACATTTATTCATAATCACAAGGAAATAAACATTTATTCATAATCACAAGAAAATAAACATTTATTCACAATCACAAGGAAATAAACATTTATTCATAATCACAAGGAAATAAACATTTATTCATAATCACAAGGAAATAAACATTTATTCATAATCACAAGGAAATAAACATTTATTCATAATCACAAGGAAATAAACATTTATTCATAATCACAAGGAAATAAACATTTATTCATAATCACAAGGAAATAAACATTTATTCATAATCACAAGAAAATAAACATTTATTCACAATCACAAGGAAATAAACATTTATTCATAATCACAAGGAAATAAACATTTATTCATAATCACAAGGAAATAAACATTTATTCATAATCACAAGGAAATAAACATTTATTCACAATCACAAGGAAATAAACATTTATTCATAATCACAAGGAAATAAACATTTATTCACAATTTTTACGAATTCCGGGTTTAAGGGGGTTACAATTCAGGTCATTTCTTATTAATGTATATTCTATTAAAGGTTGTTGTGATTAAAGGGTCAGGAGCCCTTCTGGGAAAAACGAGACCGGAAACGGGATCGTGAAGAAGAGGAGGAGCAGAAGAAAGGGCGGCCATCTTAAGCTTCGAGAGCTCCGACGCGAGCGGAGGCGAGCGTTACCTACTTTGGAATGGAGTTGGAAAAGCCCATCTGGCGAGAGGAGTTACCTGCGCGGGGTGATTGATTGCCGGTTACGTGTCCAGGTGCCGTGTGGTCCTGGAAGGAACCAAGCGCCCGGCGCTGTTCGCCTCGACGCCTACGAGGGCGTGTACGGGTCGCACCTTGGGCCTGGCGCGCAAAAGAGATTGGAAGGAGACGGTTGAGAGTTGAGACTGCAGCTCGAGACCGAGCCGCCGAACGTGAAGGGCAAGGGAACCGTGCCTCTGTGAACCGAAGTCCGCGCGTCAGGAGAGCGTCAGATTACTGCGGAACCTGCGAAGTCGGGTATCCTCGCTGAGGTTGTCGAGTATCCTCACTCCCAGCCCCGGATTGGAATCGGACATAGATTCCCCGATCGCTGGATCGACTCGACGTCACCTGGGAGGCGTGCAGGATTCGGACATTGCTTCCCCGATCGCTGGATCGACTCGACGTCACCTGGGAGGCGTGCAGAGACATTGGGGGCAAAGGCCGTGAGTGTTGCCAACACTGTTGGGGGTTAAGGTGGCGCCACCTATACTATAGATAAGGATTGTATGGAAGTGCTGTAAACGCATTGTGATTCCTGTGCGGGATTTGGGAATATATTGGGGTTTGTTCGTAACCCTTGGTGTGGACTCGTTATTGATTGACTTATTTTCACCCAAGGACCATACATCTTTCTGCCGGGGCTCCCCTCGAGGTTGACCCCGTAACAGAATTGGGGGCTCGTCCAAATTACAATTTGCGGATTCGCAATTGGGTCTACGTCCGGGATCTATAAAATTTTCTAAATTTTAGTCCGGGAAAGAATTCCCAAGAGTGGTAACTTTTCCAACGTTCCCAAAATTGTTTTGCTCTGCCGACAAAACAACAACAACAACAACAACAACAAAAAAATAGCAATAATAGTAATACTGTTGCTTTTCTTTGTTGGAAATTTCTGGGGTGAAGGTTAACAGGTGTTACCAGTAGTCACCATGGCGTTTGTGGCACAGAACTTTGCGGTAACCCCTAGTGAGGCACAGTTCCGAGCATTACTAAAATCGGACCTCTTGAAATTGGCCAAACATTTTAACTTGGAGGTCCGAACTAATTTGAGGAAGGCAGAGTTGCAGACCACGGTGATACAGTCTATTGTGCGATTAGGAACATGGGACGAGTTAGCCTGGGAGTGGCTACCCGAAGAACCAGAAGACGTTGAGCTCCGGAAACTGGAGTTGCAATTACGGAGCCAGGAACGGATAAAAGAAGAAGAAAGGAAAGCAGAAGAGAGGAGAGAAGAGAAACAAGCAGAGGAAAGGAGAGTGGAACGAGAACTCCAGGAAAGGTTAGCAGAAGAAGAAAGGAAAGCAGAAGAGAGGAGAGAAGAGAAACAAGCAGAGGAAAGGAGAGTGGAACGAGAACTCCAGGAAAGGTTAGAAGGGAAAAAAGCAGAGGAGAGGAGAGCTGCCAGGGAACTCGAAGCAGAGGAGAGAAAAGCCGAAAGGGAGTTGAAGGAACGTGACATGGAGCTTCAGCAAGAAATTAAATTCAAGGAGCTGGAGTTAATGAGAGAACGGGGAGAGGTACCACCCTTGCTGACGGGGTTGACACCTAGCCAGAACACCTGGGAGGTGGGCAGCCATGTGAGGCTGGTTCCACCCTTCAGTGAAAAGGAAGTCACTCAATTTTTTCCACACTTTGAGAAAGTGGCTCGACAGTTAAACTGGCCGGAGGAGGCCTGGACCATACTAGTGCAAAGTGTGCTGGTGGGTAAAGCTCAAGATATTTATTCGGCACTACCAATGGACCAATGTGCAGATTATGAGGTATTGAAGAAGCACATTCTCAAAGCCTATGAGTTGGTTCCTGAAGCTTACCGGCAAAAATTCAGGAATGCCAGGAAGAGGGAGAGTGAGACCCATGTGGAGTTTGCCAGAGTGAAAGAAAACATGTTTGATCGGTGGTGTGAGTCAAAAGGAGTCGGGAAAGACTTCGAAACATTGCGTGACTTGAATCTGGTGGAGGAATTTCAACAGTGTGTCCACGAGGACATCAAAGTGTACCTGCAGGAAAAGAAAGTCCCAAAGTTGTGGGACGCAGCCACCATGGCAGATGATTATGCCTTAACACACCGGATAGGGGTCCACAAACCTAACTCCTCGCCTAGACTTCAGCAGGGGAGTTATGGAACACCCGGTGCGGAGAACGACAATACATGGCGGCGGCCTCGAGAGGATTATGGGGACAGCTCTGATACCCCAACTGTTCGAAATCAGGGTGCTACGGGCCCAAGACAAACTTATTTCCCGGGGGGCCCGAGGCAGACCACGAGTTTTTCCTCCGGGCCTACTTGCGCCTTTTGCAAAAAATCTGGACACTTGATGTCCAGTTGTTACCTCATGAAAAGGGACAACCCAGAGCGGAGTCCGACGAGTACAACTCCGAATGCGATGGCAAACGTAAGAAATTGCCCACAGAAGAGTTACCAACCATTTATTTATGAGGGGTTTGTCTCACTAGAGGGAGACTTGACTAACCCAAGACCTGTTAGGGTATTGAGGGACACAGGAGCCCATCAATCCTTAATGCTTGAAGGCATTTTGCCATTGTCAAAGAGTACAGCAACTGGTGATAGTGTTCGGTTGCAAGGGATTGGTGGCTGTGTTAGTGCGCCACTTCATGTCATCCATTTGGAATCCGATTTGGTGTCAGGACCGGTCACCGTCGGTTTACAAGCCACGCTTCCTGTAGAGGGAGTATCTGTGGTTATCGGGAATGATTTGGCCCGGGGCCAAGTTTATGGTAACCCGGGGGTTGGTAAAGAGCCCAGTAGGGAAAATAACACCACACCAGCTTGGGATGGCGACAAAAGTACCAAGTTATTTGTAGGGGGACTGAACTTCAAAACAAAGGAAGCAGTTCTGACCTCGGTCTTCAACAGATATGGGCCGCTGGTGGAAGTGCGGTTGGTAAAAGACAGGGAAACGCAACGGTCAAGAGGGTTCGGCTTTGTCACGTTTGCAAGCACAAAAGACGCCAGAGAGGCAGAGAAGAATTGGAATGGTAAGGATTTGGAGGGTCGGACCATAACAGTAGGGAAGGCATTTCGTAGGCGTCGAGAGGTCTACAGAAGAGGACAACTTGGCGGTAGTTTTGGTGTTGGCAGCAGCCGATATTACTATGGAGGCTCCCAGAGTTACGGCATCTCCCAAAAGAATGATTGTCAGAGCACTGGCCGAGAAGGAGACCGCCAGTCAGGTAATGGCTGGGACAAGGGGTCCCACCGTAACTGTTAGGAGTCCGGAGAAGTTGAAGCACTATATACGGTGGAGCCGCCGAGCCTGGGCTCCTACACGGACTAACCGTGAACGCCACGTTCTTAAAGGCGTCCAGGTAGTGAACTTTCCTGCACGGACTAACCGTGAACTCCACGTTCTTAAAGGCGTCCGTGTAATGAACTTTCCTCCCCGGACTAACCGTGAACTCCACATTCCTTAAGGCGTCCATGTAGTGAATACTCAGCTGGGCCTCCCGAAAAAGTGCTATCGAGAGGTTTAACTTTGGGGCTTTGGTCACCACCTCTTAACCGTCATTCAAGAGAAACTAGAAGTTGTTGACGCTTGGTCCAGAGTGAATTACCTTTGGAATCTCCGGGGGTTTTGTGAAATTTTGTTGCTTTATTTTTAAGTGATAATTGTGCCCGGGGGGAACTGATGATTTGGGGGTGTGAGTTATCTGGTTTGTTTATCAAAGTTGGCCTGCAAAGAAAGTTTTTGCTGGGTTCAAACTTTCTTTCTTGAAGGGGGGGAGTGTTACGAATTCCGGGTTTAAGGGGGTTACAATTCAGGTCATTTCTTATTAATGTATATTCTATTAAAGGTTGTTGTGATTAAAGGGTCAGGAGCCCTTCTGGGAAAAACGAGACCGGAAACGGGATCGTGAAGAAGAGGAGGAGGAGAAGAAAGGGCGGCCATCTTAAGCTTCGAGGGCTCCGACGCGAGCGGAGGCGAGCGTTACCTACTTTGGAACGGAGTTGGAAAAGCCCGTCTGGCGAGAGGAGTTACCTGCGCGGGGTGATTGATTGCTGGTTACGTGTCCAGGTGCCGTGTGGTCCTGGAAGCAACCAAGCGCCCGGCGCTGTTCGCCTCGACGCCGACGAGGGCGTGTACGGGTCACACCTTGGGCCTGGCGCGCGAAAGAGATTGGAAGGAGACGGTTGAGAGTTGAGACTGCAGCTCGAGACCGAGCCGCCGAACGTGAAGGACAAGGGAACCGTGCCTCTGTGAACCGAAGTCCGTGCGTCAGGAGAGCGTCAGATTACTGCGGAACCTGCGAAGTCGGGTATCCTCGCTGAGGTTGTCGAGTATCCTCACTCCCAGCCCCGGATTGGAATCGGACATAGATTCCCCGATCGCTGGATCGACTCGACGTCACCTGGGAGGCGTGCAGGATTCGGACATTGCTTCCCCGATCGCTGGATCGACTCGACGTCACCTGGGAGGCGTGCAGAGACATTGGGGGCAAGGGCCGTGAGTGTTGCCAACACTGTTGGGGGTTAAGGTGGTGCCACCTATACTATAGATAAGGATTGTATGGAAGTGCTGTAAACGCATTGTGATTTCTTTGCGGGATTTGGGAATATATTGGGGTTTGTTCGTAACCCTTGGTGTGGACTCGTTATTGATTGACTTATTTTCACCCAAGGACCATACATCTTTCTGCCGGGGCTCCCCTCCAGGTTGACCCCGTAACAGAATCACAAGGAAATAAACATTTATTCATAATCGCAAGGAAATAAACATTTATTCATAATCACAAGGAAATAAACATTTATTCATAATCACAAGGAAATAAACATTTATTCATAATCACAAGGAAATAAAGATTTATTCATAATCACAAGGAAATAAAGATTTATTCATAATCACAAGGAAATAAACATTTATTCACAATCACAAGGAAATAAACATTTATTCACAATCACAAGGAAATAAACATTTATTCATAATCACAAGGAAATAAACATTTATTCATAATCACAAGGAAATAAACATTTATTCATAATCACAAGGAAATAAACATTTATTCACAATCACAAGGAAATAAACATTTATTCACAATCACAAGGAAATAAACATTTATTCATAATCACAAGGAAATAAACATTTATTCATAATCACAAGGAAATAAACATTTATTCATAATCACAAGGAAATAAACATTTATTCACAATCACAAGGAAATAAACATTTATTCACAATCACAAGGAAATAAACATTTATTCATAATCACAAGGATATAAACATTTATTCATAATCACAAGGAAATAAACATTTATTCATAATCACAATGAAATAAACATTTATTCACAATCACAAGGAAATAAACATTTATTCATAATCACAAGGAAATAAACATTTATTCATAATCACAAGGAAATAAACATTTATTCATAATCACAAGGAAATAAACATTTATTCACAATCACAAGGAAATAAACATTTATTCACAATCACAAGGAAATAAACATTTATTCATAATCACAAGGAAATAAACATTTATTCATAATCACAAGGAAATAAACATTTATTCATAATCACAAGGAAATAAACATTTATTCACAATCACAAGGAAATAAACATTTATTCACAATCACAAGGAAATAAACATTTATTCATAATCACAAGGAAATAAACATTTATTCATAATCACAAGGAAATAAACATTTATTCACAATCACAAGGAAATAAAAATTTATTCACAATCACAAGGAAATAAACATTTATTCATAATCACAAGGAAATAAACATTTATTCATAATCACAAGGAAATAAACATTTATTCACAATCACAAGGAAATAAACATTTATTCACAATCACAAGGAAATAAACATTTATTCATAATCACAAGGAAATAAACATTTATTCATAATCACAAGGAAATAAACATTTATTCATAATCACAAGGAAATAAACATTTATTCATAATCACAAGGAAATAAACATTTATTCATAATCACAAGGAAATAAACATTTATTCATAATCACAAGGAAATAAACATTTATTCATAATCACAAGGAAATAAACATTTATTCATAATCACAAGGAAATAAACATTTATTCACAATCACAAGGAAATAAACATTTATTCACAATCACAAGGAAATAAACATTTATTCATAATCACAAGGAAATAAACATTTATTCACAATCACAAGGAAATAAACATTTATTCATAATCACAAGGAAATAAACATTTATTCACAATCACAAGGAAATAAACATTTATTCACAATCACAAGGAAATAAACATTTATTCACAATCACAAGGAAATAAACATTTATTCATAATCACAAGGAAATAAACATTTATTCATAATCACAAGGAAATAAACATTTATTCATAATCACAAGGAAATAAACATTTATTCACAATCACAAGGAAATAAACATTTATTCACAATCACAAGGAAATAAACATTTATTCATAATCACAAGGAAATAAACATTTATTCATAATCACAAGGAAATAAACATTTATTCATAATCACAAGGAAATAAACATTTATTCATAATCACAAGGAAATAAACATTTATTCACAATCACAAGGAAATAAACATTTATTCACAATCACAAGGAAATAAACATTTATTCACAATCACAAGGAAATAAACATTTATTCATAATCACAAGGAAATAAACATTTATTCACAATCACAAGGAAATAAACATTTATTCACAATCACAAGGAAATAAACATTTATTCACAATCACAAGGAAATAAACATTTATTCATAATCACAAGGAAATAAACATTTATTCACAATCACAAGGAAATAAACATTTATTCACAATCACAAGGAAATAAACATTTATTCACAATCACAAGGAAATAAACATTTATTCACAATCACAAGGAAATAAACATTTATTCATAATCACAAGGAAATAAACATTTATTCATAATCACAAGGAAATAAACATTTATTCATAATCACAAGGAAATAAACATTTATTCACAATCACAAGGAAATAAACATTTATTCATAATCACAAGGAAATAAACATTTATTCACAATCACAAGGAAATAAACATTTATTCACAATCACAAGGAAATAAACATTTATTCACAATCACAAGGAAATAAACATTTATTCATAATCACAAGGAAATAAACATTTATTCACAATCACAAGGAAATAAACATTTATTCACAATCACAAGGAAATAAACATTTATTCACAATCACAAGGAAATAAACATTTATTCACAATCACAAGGAAATAAACATTTATTCATAATCACAAGGAAATAAACATTTATTCACAATCACAAGGAAATAAACATTTATTCACAATCACAAGGAAATAAACATTTATTCACAATCACAAGGAAATAAACATTTATTCATAATCACAGGGAAATAAACATTTATTCATAATCACAAGGAAATAAACATTTATTCATAATCACAAGGAAATAAACATTTATTCACAATCACAAGGAAATAAACATTTATTCACAATCACAAGGAAATAAACATTTATTCATAATCACAAGGAAATAAACATTTATTCACAATCACAAGGAAATAAACATTTATTCACAATCACAAGGAAATAAACATTTATTCATAATCACAAGGAAATAAACATTTATTCATAATCACAAGGAAATAAACATTTATTCATAATCACAAGGAAATAAACATTTATTCATAATCACAAGGAAATAAACATTTATTCATAATCACAAGGAAATAAACATTTATTCATAATCACAAGGAAATAAACATTTATTCATAATCACAAGGAAATAAACATTTATTCATAATCACAAGGAAATAAACATTTATTCATAATCACAAGGAAATAAACATTTATTCATAATCACAAGGAAATAAACATTTATTCATAATCACAAGGAAATAAACATTTATTCACAATCACAAGGAAATAAACATTTATTCACAATCACAAGGAAATAAACATTTATTCACAATCACAAGGAAATAAACATTTATTCACAATCACAAGGAAATAAACATTTATTCACAATCACAAGGAAATAAACATTTATTCACAATCACAAGGAAATAAACATTTATTCACAATCACAAGGAAATAAACATTTATTCACAATCACAAGGAAATAAACATTTATTCATAATCACAAGGAAATAAACATTTATTCATAATCACAAGGAAATAAACATTTATTCATAATCACAAGGAAATAAACATTTATTCATAATCACAAGGAAATAAACATTTATTCATAATCACAAGGATATAAACATTTATTCATAATCACAAGGAAATAAACATTTATTCATAATCACAAGGAAATAAACATTTATTCATAATCACAAGGAAATAAACATTTATTCATAATCACAAGGAAATAAACATTTATTCATAATCACAAGGAAATGAACATTTATTCACAATCACAAGGAAATAAACATTTATTCACAATCACAAGGAAATAAACATTTATTCACAATCACAAGGAAATAAACATTTATTCACAATCACAAGGAAATTAACATTTATTCATAATCACAAGGATATAAACATTTATTCATAATCACAAGGAAATAAACATTTATTCATAATCACAAGGAAATAAACATTTATTCATAATCACAAGGAAATAAACATTTATTCATAATCACAAGGAAATAAACATTTATTCATAATCACAAGGAAATGAACATTTATTCACAATCACAAGGAAATAAACATTTATTCACAATCACAAGGAAATAAACATTTATTCACAATCACAAGGAAATAAACATTTATTCACAATCACAAGGAAATTAACATTTATTCATAATCACAAGGATATAAACATTTATTCATAATCACAAGGAAATAAACATTTATTCATAATCACAAGGAAATAAACATTTATTCATAATCACAAGGAAATAAACATTTATTCATAATCACAAGGAAATAAACATTTATTCACAATCACAAGGATATAAACATTTATTCATAATCACAAGGAAATAAACATTTATTCATAATCACAAGGAAATAAACATTTATTCATAATCACAAGGAAATAAACATTTATTCACAATCACAAGGAAATAAACATTTATTCAGAATCACAAGGAAATAAACATTTATTCAGAATCACAAGGAAATAAACATTTATTCACAATCACAAGGAAATAAACATTTATTCACAATCACAAGGAAATAAACATTTATTCACAATCACAAGGAAATAAACATTTATTCAGAATCACAAGGAAATAAACATTTATTCACAATCACAAGGAAATAAACATTTATTCACAATCACAAGGAAATAAACATTTATTCACAATCACAAGGAAATAAACATTTATTCAGAATCACAAGGAAATAAACATTTATTCACAATCACAAGGAAATAAACATTTATTCATAATCACAAGGAAATAAACATTTATTCACAATCACAAGGAAATAAACATTTATTCACAATCACAAGGAAATAAACATTTATTCAGAATCACAAGGAAATAAACATTTATTCACAATCACAAGGAAATAAACATTTATTCATAATCACAAGGAAATAAACATTTATTCATAATCACAAGGAAATAAACATTTATTCATAATCACAAGGAAATAAACATTTATTCATAATCACAAGGAAATAAACATTTATTCGCAATCACAAGGAAAGAAACATTTATTCACAATCACAAGGAAATAAACATTTATTCATAATCACAAGGAAATAAACATTTATTCACAATCACAAGGAAATAAACATTTATTCACAATCACAAGGAAATAAACATTTATTCATAATCACAAGGAAATAAACATTTATTCATAATCACAAGGAAATAAACATTTATTCACAATCACAAGGAAATAAACATTTATTCACAATCACAAGGAAATAAACATTTATTCATAATCACAAGGAAATAAACATTTATTCATAATCACAAGGAAATAAACATTTATTCATAATCACAAGGAAATAAACATTTATTCACAATCACAAGGAAATAAACATTTATTCACAATCACAAGGAAATAAACATTTATTCATAATCACAAGGAAATAAACATTTATTCATAATCACAAGGAAATAAACATTTATTCACAATCACAAGGAAATAAACATTTATTCACAATCACAAGGAAATAAACATTTATTCACAATCACAAGGAAATAAACATTTATTCACAATCACAAGGAAATAAACATTTATTCATAATCACAAGGATATAAACATTTATTCATAATCACAAGGAAATAAACATTTATTCATAATCACAAGGAAATAAACATTTATTCATAATCACAAGGAAATAAACATTTATTCATAATCACAAGGAAATAAACATTTATTCACAATCACAAGGAAATAAACATTTATTCATAATCACAAGGAAATAAACATTTATTCATAATCACAAGGAAATAAACATTTATTCAGAATCACAAGGAAATAAACATTTATTCACAATCACAAGGAAATAAACATTTATTCATAATCACAAGGAAATAAACATTTATTCATAATCACAAGGAAATAAACATTTATTCATAATCACAAGGAAATAAACATTTATTCATAATCACAAGGAAATAAACATTTATTCGCAATCACAAGGAAAGAAACATTTATTCACAATCACAAGGAAATAAACATTTATTCATAATCACAAGGAAATAAATATTTATTCACAATCACAAGGAAATAAACATTTATTCATAATCACAAGGAAATAAACATTTATTCATAATCACAAGGAAATAAACATTTATTCATAATCACAAGGAAATAAACATTTATTCACAATCACAAGGAAATAAACATTTATTCACAATCACAAGGAAATAAACATTTATTCATAATCACAAGGAAATAAACATTTATTCATAATCACAAGGAAATAAACATTTATTCACAATCACAAGGAAATAAACATTTATTCACAATCACAAGGAAATAAACATTTATTCACAATCACAAGGAAATAAACATTTATTCATAATCACAAGGAAATAAACATTTATTCATAATCACAAGGAAATAAACATTTATTCATAATCACAAGGAAATAAAGATTTATTCATAATCACAAGGAAATAAACATTTATTCACAATCACAAGGAAATAAACATTTATTCACAATCACAAGGAAATAAACATTTATTCATAATCACAAGGAAATAAACATTTATTCATAATCACAAGGAAATAAACATTTATTCATAATCACAAGGAAATAAACATTTATTCATAATCACAAGGATATAAACATTTATTCATAATCACAAGGAAATAAACATTTATTCACAATCACAAGGAAATAAACATTTATTCATAATCACAAGGAAATAAACATTTATTCACAATCACAAGGAAATAAACATTTATTCATAATCACAAGGAAATAAACATTTATTCATAATCACAAGGAAATAAACATTTATTCATAATCACAAGGAAATAAACATTTATTCACAATCACAAGGAAATAAACATTTATTCACAATCACAAGGAAATAAACATTTATTCACAATCACAAGGAAATAAACATTTATTCACAATCACAAGGAAATAAACATTTATTCATAATCACAAGGATATAAACATTTATTCATAATCACAAGGAAATAAACATTTATTCATAATCACAAGGAAATAAACATTTATTCATAATCACAAGGAAATAAACATTTATTCATAATCACAAGGAAATAAACATTTATTCATAATCACAAGGAAATAAATATTTATTCATAATCACAAGGAAATAAACATTTATTCACAATCACAAGGAAATAAACATTTATTCACAATCACAAGGAAATAAACATTTATTCATAATCACAAGGAAATAAACATTTATTCACAATCACAAGGAAATAAACATTTATTCACAATCACAAGGAAATAAACATTTATTTGATAATCACAAGGAAATAAACATTTATTCATAATCACAAGGAAATAAACATTTATTCATAATCACAAGGAAATAAACATTTATTCATAATCACAAGGAAATAAACATTTATTCATAATCACAAGAAAATAAACATTTATTCACAATCACAAGGAAATAAACATTTATTCATAATCACAAGGAAATAAACATTTATTCATAATCACAAGGAAATAAACATTTATTCATAATCACAAGGAAATAAACATTTATTCATAATCACAAGGAAATAAACATTTATTCATAATCACAAGGAAATAAACATTTATTCATAATCACAAGGAAATAAACATTTATTCATAATCACAAGAAAATAAACATTTATTCACAATCACAAGGAAATAAACATTTATTCATAATCACAAGGAAATAAACATTTATTCATAATCACAAGGAAATAAACATTTATTCATAATCACAAGGAAATAAACATTTATTCACAATCACAAGGAAATAAACATTTATTCATAATCACAAGGAAATAAACATTTATTCACAATTTTTACGAATTCCGGGTTTAAGGGGGTTACAATTCAGGTCATTTCTTATTAATGTATATTCTATTAAAGGTTGTTGTGATTAAAGGGTCAGGAGCCCTTCTGGGAAAAACGAGACCGGAAACGGGATCGTGAAGAAGAGGAGGAGCAGAAGAAAGGGCGGCCATCTTAAGCTTCGAGAGCTCCGACGCGAGCGGAGGCGAGCGTTACCTACTTTGGAATGGAGTTGGAAAAGCCCATCTGGCGAGAGGAGTTACCTGCGCGGGGTGATTGATTGCCGGTTACGTGTCCAGGTGCCGTGTGGTCCTGGAAGGAACCAAGCGCCCGGCGCTGTTCGCCTCGACGCCTACGAGGGCGTGTACGGGTCGCACCTTGGGCCTGGCGCGCAAAAGAGATTGGAAGGAGACGGTTGAGAGTTGAGACTGCAGCTCGAGACCGAGCCGCCGAACGTGAAGGGCAAGGGAACCGTGCCTCTGTGAACCGAAGTCCGCGCGTCAGGAGAGCGTCAGATTACTGCGGAACCTGCGAAGTCGGGTATCCTCGCTGAGGTTGTCGAGTATCCTCACTCCCAGCCCCGGATTGGAATCGGACATAGATTCCCCGATCGCTGGATCGACTCGACGTCACCTGGGAGGCGTGCAGGATTCGGACATTGCTTCCCCGATCGCTGGATCGACTCGACGTCACCTGGGAGGCGTGCAGAGACATTGGGGGCAAAGGCCGTGAGTGTTGCCAACACTGTTGGGGGTTAAGGTGGCGCCACCTATACTATAGATAAGGATTGTATGGAAGTGCTGTAAACGCATTGTGATTCCTGTGCGGGATTTGGGAATATATTGGGGTTTGTTCGTAACCCTTGGTGTGGACTCGTTATTGATTGACTTATTTTCACCCAAGGACCATACATCTTTCTGCCGGGGCTCCCCTCGAGGTTGACCCCGTAACAGAATTGGGGGCTCGTCCAAATTACAATTTGCGGATTCGCAATTGGGTCTACGTCCGGGATCTATAAAATTTTCTAAATTTTAGTCCGGGAAAGAATTCCCAAGAGTGGTAACTTTTCCAACGTTCCCAAAATTGTTTTGCTCTGCCGACAAAACAACAACAACAACAACAACAACAAAAAAATAGCAATAATAGTAATACTGTTGCTTTTCTTTGTTGGAAATTTCTGGGGTGAAGGTTAACAGGTGTTACCAGTAGTCACCATGGCGTTTGTGGCACAGAACTTTGCGGTAACCCCTAGTGAGGCACAGTTCCGAGCATTACTAAAATCGGACCTCTTGAAATTGGCCAAACATTTTAACTTGGAGGTCCGAACTAATTTGAGGAAGGCAGAGTTGCAGACCACGGTGATACAGTCTATTGTGCGATTAGGAACATGGGACGAGTTAGCCTGGGAGTGGCTACCCGAAGAACCAGAAGACGTTGAGCTCCGGAAACTGGAGTTGCAATTACGGAGCCAGGAACGGATAAAAGAAGAAGAAAGGAAAGCAGAAGAGAGGAGAGAAGAGAAACAAGCAGAGGAAAGGAGAGTGGAACGAGAACTCCAGGAAAGGTTAGCAGAAGAAGAAAGGAAAGCAGAAGAGAGGAGAGAAGAGAAACAAGCAGAGGAAAGGAGAGTGGAACGAGAACTCCAGGAAAGGTTAGAAGGGAGAAAAGCAGAGGAGAGGAGAGCTGCCAGGGAACTCGAAGCAGAGGAGAGAAAAGCCGAAAGGGAGTTGAAGGAACGTGACATGGAGCTTCAGCAAGAAATTAAATTCAAGGAGCTGGAGTTAATGAGAGAACGGGGAGAGGTACCACCCTTGCTGACGGGGTTGACACCTAGCCAGAACACCTGGGAGGTGGGCAGCCATGTGAGGCTGGTTCCACCCTTCAGTGAAAAGGAAGTCACTCAATTTTTTCCACACTTTGAGAAAGTGGCTCGACAGTTAAACTGGCCGGAGGAGGCCTGGACCATACTAGTGCAAAGTGTGCTGGTGGGTAAAGCTCAAGATATTTATTCGGCACTACCAATGGACCAATGTGCAGATTATGAGGTATTGAAGAAGCACATTCTCAAAGCCTATGAGTTGGTTCCTGAAGCTTACCGGCAAAAATTCAGGAATGCCAGGAAGAGGGAGAGTGAGACCCATGTGGAGTTTGCCAGAGTGAAAGAAAACATGTTTGATCGGTGGTGTGAGTCAAAAGGAGTCGGGAAAGACTTCGAAACATTGCGTGACTTGAATCTGGTGGAGGAATTTCAACAGTGTGTCCACGAGGACATCAAAGTGTACCTGCAGGAAAAGAAAGTCCCAAAGTTGTGGGACGCAGCCACCATGGCAGATGATTATGCCTTAACACACCGGATAGGGGTCCACAAACCTAACTCCTCGCCTAGACTTCAGCAGGGGAGTTATGGAACACCCGGTGCGGAGAACGACAATACATGGCGGCGGCCTCGAGAGGATTATGGGGACAGCTCTGATACCCCAACTGTTCGAAATCAGGGTGCTACGGGCCCAAGACAAACTTATTTCCCGGGGGGCCCGAGGCAGACCACGAGTTTTTCCTCCGGGCCTACTTGCGCCTTTTGCAAAAAATCTGGACACTTGATGTCCAGTTGTTACCTCATGAAAAGGGACAACCCAGAGCGGAGTCCGACGAGTACAACTCCGAATGCGATGGCAAACGTAAGAAATTGCCCACAGAAGAGTTACCAACCATTTATTTATGAGGGGTTTGTCTCACTAGAGGGAGACTTGACTAACCCAAGACCTGTTAGGGTATTGAGGGACACAGGAGCCCATCAATCCTTAATGCTTGAAGGCATTTTGCCATTGTCAAAGAGTACAGCAACTGGTGATAGTGTTCGGTTGCAAGGGATTGGTGGCTGTGTTAGTGCGCCACTTCATGTCATCCATTTGGAATCCGATTTGGTGTCAGGACCGGTCACCGTCGGTTTACAAGCCACGCTTCCTGTAGAGGGAGTATCTGTGGTTATCGGGAATGATTTGGCCCGGGGCCAAGTTTATGGTAACCCGGGGGTTGGTAAAGAGCCCAGTAGGGAAAATAACACCACACCAGCTTGGGATGGCGACAAAAGTACCAAGTTATTTGTAGGGGGACTGAACTTCAAAACAAAGGAAGCAGTTCTGACCTCGGTCTTCAACAGATATGGGCCGCTGGTGGAAGTGCGGTTGGTAAAAGACAGGGAAACGCAACGGTCAAGAGGGTTCGGCTTTGTCACGTTTGCAAGCACAAAAGACGCCAGAGAGGCAGAGAAGAATTGGAATGGTAAGGATTTGGAGGGTCGGACCATAACAGTAGGGAAGGCATTTCGTAGGCGTCGAGAGGTCTACAGAAGAGGACAACTTGGCGGTAGTTTTGGTGTTGGCAGCAGCCGATATTACTATGGAGGCTCCCAGAGTTACGGCATCTCCCAAAAGAATGATTGTCAGAGCACTGGCCGAGAAGGAGACCGCCAGTCAGGTAACGGCTGGGACAAGGGGTCCCACCGTAACTGTTAGGAGTCCGGAGAAGTTGAAGCACTATATACGGTGGAGCCGCCGAGCCTGGGCTCCTACACGGACTAACCGTGAACGCCACGTTCTTAAAGGCGTCCAGGTAGTGAACTTTCCTGCACGGACTAACCGTGAACTCCACGTTCTTAAAGGCGTCCGTGTAATGAACTTTCCTCCCCGGACTAACCGTGAACTCCACATTCCTTAAGGCGTCCATGTAGTGAATACTCAGCTGGGCCTCCCGAAAAAGTGCTATCGAGAGGTTTAACTTTGGGGCTTTGGTCACCACCTCTTAACCGTCATTCAAGAGAAACTAGAAGTTGTTGACGCTTGGTCCAGAGTGAATTACCTTTGGAATCTCCGGGGGTTTTGTGAAATTTTGTTGCTTTATTTTTAAGTGATAATTGTGCCCGGGGGGAACTGATGATTTGGGGGTGTGAGTTATCTGGTTTGTTTATCAAAGTTGGCCTGCAAAGAAAGTTTTTGCTGGGTTCAAACTTTCTTTCTTGAAGGGGGGGAGTGTTACGAATTCCGGGTTTAAGGGGGTTACAATTCAGGTCATTTCTTATTAATGTATATTCTATTAAAGGTTGTTGTGATTAAAGGGTCAGGAGCCCTTCTGGGAAAAACGAGACCGGAAACGGGATCGTGAAGAAGAGGAGGAGGAGAAGAAAGGGCGGCCATCTTAAGCTTCGAGGGCTCCGACGCGAGCGGAGGCGAGCGTTACCTACTTTGGAACGGAGTTGGAAAAGCCCGTCTGGCGAGAGGAGTTACCTGCGCGGGGTGATTGATTGCTGGTTACGTGTCCAGGTGCCGTGTGGTCCTGGAAGCAACCAAGCGCCCGGCGCTGTTCGCCTCGACGCCGACGAGGGCGTGTACGGGTCACACCTTGGGCCTGGCGCGCGAAAGAGATTGGAAGGAGACGGTTGAGAGTTGAGACTGCAGCTCGAGACCGAGCCGCCGAACGTGAAGGACAAGGGAACCGTGCCTCTGTGAACCGAAGTCCGTGCGTCAGGAGAGCGTCAGATTACTGCGGAACCTGCGAAGTCGGGTATCCTCGCTGAGGTTGTCGAGTATCCTCACTCCCAGCCCCGGATTGGAATCGGACATAGATTCCCCGATCGCTGGATCGACTCGACGTCACCTGGGAGGCGTGCAGGATTCGGACATTGCTTCCCCGATCGCTGGATCGACTCGACGTCACCTGGGAGGCGTGCAGAGACATTGGGGGCAAGGGCCGTGAGTGTTGCCAACACTGTTGGGGGTTAAGGTGGTGCCACCTATACTATAGATAAGGATTGTATGGAAGTGCTGTAAACGCATTGTGATTTCTTTGCGGGATTTGGGAATATATTGGGGTTTGTTCATAACCCTTGGTGTGGACTCGTTATTGATTGACTTATTTTCACCCAAGGACCATACATCTTTCTGCCGGGGCTCCCCTCCAGGTTGACCCCGTAACAGAATCACAAGGAAATAAACATTTATTCATAATCGCAAGGAAATAAACATTTATTCATAATCACAAGGAAATAAACATTTATTCATAATCACAAGGAAATAAACATTTATTCATAATCACAAGGAAATAAAGATTTATTCATAATCACAAGGAAATAAAGATTTATTCATAATCACAAGGAAATAAACATTTATTCACAATCACAAGGAAATAAACATTTATTCACAATCACAAGGAAATAAACATTTATTCATAATCACAAGGAAATAAACATTTATTCATAATCACAAGGAAATAAACATTTATTCATAATCACAAGGAAATAAACATTTATTCACAATCACAAGGAAATAAACATTTATTCACAATCACAAGGAAATAAACATTTATTCATAATCACAAGGAAATAAACATTTATTCATAATCACAAGGAAATAAACATTTATTCATAATCACAAGGAAATAAACATTTATTCACAATCACAAGGAAATAAACATTTATTCACAATCACAAGGAAATAAACATTTATTCATAATCACAAGGATATAAACATTTATTCATAATCACAAGGAAATAAACATTTATTCATAATCACAATGAAATAAACATTTATTCACAATCACAAGGAAATAAACATTTATTCATAATCACAAGGAAATAAACATTTATTCATAATCACAAGGAAATAAACATTTATTCATAATCACAAGGAAATAAACATTTATTCACAATCACAAGGAAATAAACATTTATTCACAATCACAAGGAAATAAACATTTATTCATAATCACAAGGAAATAAACATTTATTCATAATCACAAGGAAATAAACATTTATTCATAATCACAAGGAAATAAACATTTATTCACAATCACAAGGAAATAAACATTTATTCACAATCACAAGGAAATAAACATTTATTCATAATCACAAGGAAATAAACATTTATTCATAATCACAAGGAAATAAACATTTATTCACAATCACAAGGAAATAAAAATTTATTCACAATCACAAGGAAATAAACATTTATTCATAATCACAAGGAAATAAACATTTATTCATAATCACAAGGAAATAAACATTTATTCACAATCACAAGGAAATAAACATTTATTCACAATCACAAGGAAATAAACATTTATTCATAATCACAAGGAAATAAACATTTATTCATAATCACAAGGAAATAAACATTTATTCATAATCACAAGGAAATAAACATTTATTCACAATCACAAGGAAATAAACATTTATTCATAATCACAAGGAAATAAACATTTATTCACAATCACAAGGAAATAAACATTTATTCACAATCACAAGGAAATAAACATTTATTCACAATCACAAGGAAATAAACATTTATTCATAATCACAAGGAAATAAACATTTATTCATAATCACAAGGAAATAAACATTTATTCATAATCACAAGGAAATAAACATTTATTCACAATCACAAGGAAATAAACATTTATTCACAATCACAAGGAAATAAACATTTATTCATAATCACAAGGAAATAAACATTTATTCATAATCACAAGGAAATAAACATTTATTCATAATCACAAGGAAATAAACATTTATTCATAATCACAAGGAAATAAACATTTATTCACAATCACAAGGAAATAAACATTTATTCACAATCACAAGGAAATAAACATTTATTCATAATCACAAGGAAATAAACATTTATTCATAATCACAAGGAAATAAACATTTATTCATAATCACAAGGAAATAAACATTTATTCATAATCACAAGGAAATAAACATTTATTCATAATCACAAGGAAATAAACATTTATTCATAATCACAAGGAAATAAACATTTATTCATAATCACAAGGAAATAAACATTTATTCATAATCACAAGGAAATAAACATTTATTCATAATCACAAGGAAATAAACATTTATTCATAATCACAAGGAAATAAACATTTATTCATAATCACAAGGAAATAAACATTTATTCACAATCACAAGGAAATAAACATTTATTCACAATCACAAGGAAATAAACATTTATTCACAATCACAAGGAAATAAACATTTATTCACAATCACAAGGAAATAAACATTTATTCACAATCACAAGGAAATAAACATTTATTCATAATCACAAGGAAATAAACATTTATTCACAATCACAAGGAAATAAACATTTATTCACAATCACAAGGAAATAAACATTTATTCATAATCACAAGGAAATAAACATTTATTCATAATCACAAGGAAATAAACATTTATTCATAATCACAAGGAAATAAACATTTATTCATAATCACAAGGAAATAAACATTTATTCATAATCACAAGGATATAAACATTTATTCATAATCACAAGGAAATAAACATTTATTCATAATCACAAGGAAATAAACATTTATTCATAATCACAAGGAAATAAACATTTATTCATAATCACAAGGAAATAAACATTTATTCATAATCACAAGGAAATGAACATTTATTCACAATCACAAGGAAATAAACATTTATTCACAATCACAAGGAAATAAACATTTATTCACAATCACAAGGAAATAAACATTTATTCACAATCACAAGGAAATTAACATTTATTCATAATCACAAGGATATAAACATTTATTCATAATCACAAGGAAATAAACATTTATTCATAATCACAAGGAAATAAACATTTATTCATAATCACAAGGAAATAAACATTTATTCATAATCACAAGGAAATAAACATTTATTCATAATCACAAGGAAATAAACATTTATTCACAATCACAAGGATATAAACATTTATTCATAATCACAAGGAAATAAACATTTATTCATAATCACAAGGAAATAAACATTTATTCATAATCACAAGGAAATAAACATTTATTCACAATCACAAGGAAATAAACATTTATTCAGAATCACAAGGAAATAAACATTTATTCAGAATCACAAGGAAATAAACATTTATTCACAATCACAAGGAAATAAACATTTATTCACAATCACAAGGAAATAAACATTTATTCACAATCACAAGGAAATAAACATTTATTCAGAATCACAAGGAAATAAACATTTATTCACAATCACAAGGAAATAAACATTTATTCACAATCACAAGGAAATAAACATTTATTCACAATCACAAGGAAATAAACATTTATTCAGAATCACAAGGAAATAAACATTTATTCACAATCACAAGGAAATAAACATTTATTCATAATCACAAGGAAATAAACATTTATTCACAATCACAAGGAAATAAACATTTATTCATAATCACAAGGAAATAAACATTTATTCATAATCACAAGGAAATAAACATTTATTCATAATCACAAGGAAATAAACATTTATTCATAATCACAAGGAAATAAACATTTATTCGCAATCACAAGGAAAGAAACATTTATTCACAATCACAAGGAAATAAACATTTATTCATAATCACAAGGAAATAAACATTTATTCACAATCACAAGGAAATAAACATTTATTCACAATCACAAGGAAATAAACATTTATTCATAATCACAAGGAAATAAACATTTATTCATAATCACAAGGAAATAAACATTTATTCACAATCACAAGGAAATAAACATTTATTCACAATCACAAGGAAATAAACATTTATTCATAATCACAAGGAAATAAACATTTATTCATAATCACAAGGAAATAAACATTTATTCATAATCACAAGGAAATAAACATTTATTCACAATCACAAGGAAATAAACATTTATTCACAATCACAAGGAAATAAACATTTATTCATAATCACAAGGAAATAAACATTTATTCATAATCACAAGGAAATAAACATTTATTCACAATCACAAGGAAATAAACATTTATTCACAATCACAAGGAAATAAACATTTATTCACAATCACAAGGAAATAAACATTTATTCACAATCACAAGGAAATAAACATTTATTCATAATCACAAGGATATAAACATTTATTCATAATCACAAGGAAATAAACATTTATTCATAATCACAAGGAAATAAACATTTATTCATAATCACAAGGAAATAAACATTTATTCATAATCACAAGGAAATAAACATTTATTCACAATCACAAGGAAATAAACATTTATTCATAATCACAAGGAAATAAACATTTATTCATAATCACAAGGAAATAAACATTTATTCAGAATCACAAGGAAATAAACATTTATTCACAATCACAAGGAAATAAACATTTATTCATAATCACAAGGAAATAAACATTTATTCATAATCACAAGGAAATAAACATTTATTCATAATCACAAGGAAATAAACATTTATTCATAATCACAAGGAAATAAACATTTATTCGCAATCACAAGGAAAGAAACATTTATTCACAATCACAAGGAAATAAACATTTATTCATAATCACAAGGAAATAAATATTTATTCACAATCACAAGGAAATAAACATTTATTCATAATCACAAGGAAATAAACATTTATTCATAATCACAAGGAAATAAACATTTATTCATAATCACAAGGAAATAAACATTTATTCACAATCACAAGGAAATAAACATTTATTCACAATCACAAGGAAATAAACATTTATTCATAATCACAAGGAAATAAACATTTATTCATAATCACAAGGAAATAAACATTTATTCACAATCACAAGGAAATAAACATTTATTCACAATCACAAGGAAATAAACATTTATTCACAATCACAAGGAAATAAACATTTATTCATAATCACAAGGAAATAAACATTTATTCATAATCACAAGGAAATAAACATTTATTCATAATCACAAGGAAATAAAGATTTATTCATAATCACAAGGATATAAACATTTATTCATAATCACAAGGAAATAAACATTTATTCACAATCACAAGGAAATAAACATTTATTCATAATCACAAGGAAATAAACATTTATTCATAATCACAAGGAAATAAACATTTATTCATAATCACAAGGAAATAAACATTTATTCACAATCACAAGGAAATAAACATTTATTCACAATCACAAGGAAATAAACATTTATTCACAATCACAAGGAAATAAACATTTATTCACAATCACAAGGAAATAAACATTTATTCATAATCACAAGGATATAAACATTTATTCATAATCACAAGGAAATAAACATTTATTCATAATCACAAGGAAATAAACATTTATTCATAATCACAAGGAAATAAACATTTATTCATAATCACAAGGAAATAAACATTTATTCACAATCACAAGGAAATAAACATTTATTCATAATCACAAGGAAATAAACATTTATTCATAATCACAAGGAAATAAACATTTATTCAGAATCACAAGGAAATAAACATTTATTCACAATCACAAGGAAATAAACATTTATTCATAATCACAAGGAAATAAACATTTATTCATAATCACAAGGAAATAAACATTTATTCATAATCACAAGGAAATAAACATTTATTCATAATCACAAGGAAATAAACATTTATTCGCAATCACAAGGAAAGAAACATTTATTCACAATCACAAGGAAATAAACATTTATTCATAATCACAAGGAAATAAATATTTATTCACAATCACAAGGAAATAAACATTTATTCATAATCACAAGGAAATAAACATTTATTCATAATCACAAGGAAATAAACATTTATTCATAATCACAAGGAAATAAACATTTATTCACAATCACAAGGAAATAAACATTTATTCACAATCACAAGGAAATAAACATTTATTCATAATCACAAGGAAATAAACATTTATTCATAATCACAAGGAAATAAACATTTATTCACAATCACAAGGAAATAAACATTTATTCACAATCACAAGGAAATAAACATTTATTCACAATCACAAGGAAATAAACATTTATTCATAATCACAAGGAAATAAACATTTATTCATAATCACAAGGAAATAAACATTTATTCATAATCACAAGGAAATAAACATTTATTCATAATCACAAGGATATAAACATTTATTCATAATCACAAGGAAATAAACATTTATTCATAATCACAAGGAAATAAACATTTATTCATAATCACAAGGAAATAAACATTTATTCACAATCACAAGGAAATAAACATTTATTCACAATCACAAGGAAATAAACATTTATTCACAATCACAAGGAAATAAACATTTATTCACAATCACAAGGAAATAAACATTTATTCATAATCACAAGGATATAAACATTTATTCATAATCACAAGGAAATAAACATTTATTCATAATCACAAGGAAATAAACATTTATTCATAATCACAAGGAAATAAACATTTATTCATAATCACAAGGAAATAAACATTTATTCACAATCACAAGGAAATAAACATTTATTCATAATCACAAGGAAATAAACATTTATTCATAATCACAAGGAAATAAACATTTATTCAGAATCACAAGGAAATAAACATTTATTCACAATCACAAGGAAATAAACATTTATTCATAATCACAAGGAAATAAACATTTATTCATAATCACAAGGAAATAAACATTTATTCATAATCACAAGGAAATAAACATTTATTCATAATCACAAGGAAATAAACATTTATTCGCAATCACAAGGAAAGAAACATTTATTCACAATCACAAGGAAATAAACATTTATTCATAATCACAAGGAAATAAACATTTATTCACAATCACAAGGAAATAAACATTTATTCATAATCACAAGGAAATAAACATTTATTCATAATCACAAGGAAATAAACATTTATTCATAATCACAAGGAAATAAACATTTATTCACAATCACAAGGAAATAAACATTTATTCACAATCACAAGGAAATAAACATTTATTCATAATCACAAGGAAATAAACATTTATTCATAATCACAAGGAAATAAACATTTATTCACAATCACAAGGAAATAAACATTTATTCACAATCACAAGGAAATAAACATTTATTCACAATCACAAGGAAATAAACATTTATTCACAATCACAAGGAAATAAACATTTATTCATAATCACAAGGAAATAAACATTTATTCATAATCACAAGGAAATAAACATTTATTCATAATCACAAGGAAATAAACATTTATTCACAATCACAAGGAAATAAACATTTATTCACAATCACAAGGAAATAAACATTTATTCACAATCACAAGGAAATAAACATTTATTCATAATCACAAGGAAATAAACATTTATTCATAATCACAAGGAAATAAACATTTATTCATAATCACAAGGAAATAAACATTTATTCATAATCACAAGGAAATAAACATTTATTCATAATCACAAGGAAATAAACATTTATTCACAATCACAAGGAAATAAACATTTATTCATAATCACAAGGAAATAAACATTTATTCATAATCACAAGGAAATAAACATTTATTCATAATCACAAGGAAATAAACATTTATTCATAATCACAAGGAAATAAACATTTATTCATAATCACAAGGAAATAAACATTTATTCACAATCACAAGGAAATAAACATTTATTCACAATCACAAGGAAATAAACATTTATTCATAATCACAAGGAAATAAACATTTATTCATAATCACAAGGAAATAAACATTTATTCATAATCACAAGGAAATAAACATTTATTCATAATCACAAGGAAATAAACATTTATTCACAATCACAAGGAAATAAACATTTATTCATAATCACAAGGAAATAAACATTTATTCATAATCACAAGGAAATAAACATTTATTCATAATCACAAGGAAATAAACATTTATTCATAATCACAAGGAAATAAACATTTATTCACAATCACAAGGAAATAAACATTTATTCATAATCACAAGGAAATAAACATTTATTCACAATCACAAGGAAATAAACATTTATTCATAATCACAAGGAAATAAACATTTATTCATAATCACAAGGAAATAAACATTTATTCACAATCACAAGGAAATAAACATTTATTCATAATCACAAGGAAATAAACATTTATTCATAATCACAAGGAAATAAACATTTATTCATAATCACAAGGAAATAAACATTTATTCACAATCACAAGGAAATAAACATTTATTCACAATCACAAGGAAATAAACATTTATTCATAATCACAAGGAAATAAACATTTATTCACAATCACAAGGAAATAAACATTTATTCACAATCACAAGGAAATAAACATTTATTCATAATCACAAGGAAATAAACATTTATTCATAATCACAAGGAAATAAACATTTATTCATAATCACAAGGAAATAAACATTTATTCACAATCACAAGGAAATAAACATTTATTCACAATCACAAGGAAATAAACATTTATTCACAATCACAAGGAAATAAACATTTATTCATAATCACAAGGAAATAAACATTTATTCACAATCACAAGGAAATAAACATTTATTCATAATCACAAGGAAATAAACATTTATTCATAATCACAAGGAAATAAACATTTATTCATAATCACAAGGAAATAAACATTTATTCACAATCACAAGGAAATAAACATTTATTCACAATCACAAGGAAATAAACATTTATTCACAATCACAAGGAAATAAACATTTATTCATAATCACAAGGAAATAAACATTTATTCACAATCACAAGGAAATAAACATTTATTCATAATCACAAGGAAATAAACATTTATTCACAATCACAAGGAAATAAACATTTATTCATAATCACAAGGAAATAAACATTTATTCATAATCACAAGGAAATAAACATTTATTCACAATCACAAGGAAATAAACATTTATTCACAATCACAAGGAAATAAACATTTATTCATAATCACAAGGAAATAAACATTTATTCATAATCACAAGGAAATAAACATTTATTCATAATCACAAGGAAATAAACATTTATTCATAATCACAAGGAAATAAACATTTATTCATAATCACAAGGAAATAAACATTTATTCACAATCACAAGGAAATAAACATTTATTCACAATCACAAGGAAATAAACATTTATTCATAATCACAAGGAAATAAACATTTATTCATAATCACAAGGAAATAAACATTTATTCATAATCACAAGGAAATAAACATTTATTCATAATCACAAGGAAATAAACATTTATTCATAATCACAAGGAAATAAACATTTATTCATAATCACAAGGAAATAAACATTTATTCACAATCACAAGGAAATAAACATTTATTCATAATCACAAGGAAATAAACATTTATTCATAATCACAAGGAAATAAACATTTATTCATAATCACAAGGAAATAAACATTTATTCATAATCACAAGGAAATAAACATTTATTCATAATCACAAGGAAATAAACATTTATTCACAATCACAAGGAAATAAACATTTATTCATAATCACAAGGAAATAAACATTTATTCATAATCACAAGGAAATAAACATTTATTCATAATCACAAGGAAATAAACATTTATTCACAATCACAAGGAAATAAACATTTATTCATAATCACAAGGAAATAAACATTTATTCATAATCACAAGGAAATAAACATTTATTCATAATCACAAGGAAATAAACATTTATTCATAATCACAAGGAAATAAACATTTATTCATAATCACAAGGAAATAAACATTTATTCATAATCACAAGGAAATAAACATTTATTCATAATCACAAGGAAATAAACATTTATTCATAATCACAAGGAAATAAACATTTATTCATAATCACAAGGAAATAAACATTTATTCACAATCACAAGGAAATAAACATTTATTCATAATCACAAGGAAATAAACATTTATTCATAATCACAAGGAAATAAACATTTATTCACAATCACAAGGAAATAAACATTTATTCATAATCACAAGGAAATAAACATTTATTCATAATCACAAGGAAATAAACATTTATTCATAATCACAAGGAAATAAACATTTATTCATAATCACAAGGAAATAAACATTTATTCATAATCACAAGGAAATAAACATTTATTCATAATCACAAGGAAATAAACATTTATTCATAATCACAAGGAAATAAACATTTATTCATAATCACAAGGAAATAAACATTTATTCACAATCACAAGGAAATAAACATTTATTCATAATCACAAGGAAATAAACATTTATTCACAATCACAAGGAAATAAACATTTATTCATAATCACAAGGAAATAAACATTTATTCATAATCACAAGGAAATAAACATTTATTCACAATCACAAGGAAATAAACATTTATTCATAATCACAAGGAAATAAACATTTATTCATAATCACAAGGAAATAAACATTTATTCATAATCACAAGGAAATAAACATTTATTCACAATCACAAGGAAATAAACATTTATTCATAATCACAAGGAAATAAACATTTATTCACAATCACAAGGAAATAAACATTTATTCACAATCACAAGGAAATAAACATTTATTCATAATCACAAGGAAATAAACATTTATTCATAATCACAAGGAAATAAACATTTATTCATAATCACAAGGAAATAAACATTTATTCATAATCACAAGGAAATAAACATTTATTCATAATCACAAGGAAATAAACATTTATTCACAATCACAAGGAAATAAACATTTATTCATAATCACAAGGAAATAAACATTTATTCACAATCACAAGGAAATAAACATTTATTCATAATCACAAGGAAATAAACATTTATTCATAATCACAAGGAAATAAACATTTATTCATAATCACAAGGAAATAAACATTTATTCATAATCACAAGGAAATAAACATTTATTCATAATCACAAGGAAATAAACATTTATTCACAATCACAAGGAAATAAACATTTATTCATAATCACAAGGAAATAAACATTTATTCACAATCACAAGGAAATAAACATTTATTCATAATCACAAGGAAATAAACATTTATTCATAATCACAAGGAAATAAACATTTATTCATAATCACAAGGAAATAAACATTTATTCATAATCACAAGGAAATAAACATTTATTCATAATCACAAGGAAATAAACATTTATTCATAATCACAAGGAAATAAACATTTATTCACAATCACAAGGAAATAAACATTTATTCATAATCACAAGGAAATAAACATTTATTCACAATCACAAGGAAATAAACATTTATTC
>NW_027618801.1:0-61004 GCF_964187855.1 Myxine glutinosa | reverse complement strand
GGTTTTTTCAACACTAACACAAGTGCGAAAAGTGTTTTTTCCACACTAATACAAGTGCGAAAGTGGTTTTTCAACACTAACACAAGTGCGAAAAGTGGTTTTTCAACACAATCACAAGTGCAAAAAGTGTTTTTTCCACACTAATACAAGTGCAAAAGTGGTTTCCTGCACCAACACAAGTGCGAAAAGTGGTTTTTCAACACTAACACAAGTGCGAAAAGTGGTTTTTCAACACTAACACAAGTGCAAAAAGTGTTTTTTCCACACTAATACAAGTGCAAAAGTGGTTTCCTGCACCAACACAAGTGCGAAAAGTGGTTTTCAACACTAACACAAGTGCGAAAAGTGGTTTTTCAACACTAACACAAGTGCGAAAAGTGGTTTTTTCCACACTAACACAAGTGCAAAAGTGGTTTCCTGCACCAACACAAGTGCGAAAAGTGGTTTTTCAACACTAACACAAGTGCTAAAAGTGGTTTTTCAACACTAACACAAGTGCGAAAAGTGTTTTTTCCACACTAATACAAGTGCAAAAGTGGTTTCCTGCACCAACACAAGTGCGAAAAGTGGTTTTTCAACACTAACACAAGTGCGAAAAGTGGTTTTTCAACACTAACACAAGTGCGAAAAGTGTTTTTTCCACACTAATACAAGTGCAAAAAGTGGTTTCCTGCACCAACACAAGTGCGAAAAGTGGTTTTTCAACACTAACACAAGGTGCGAAAAGTGGTTTTTCAACACTAACACAAGTGTGAAAAGTGGGTTTTTCAACACTAACACAAGTGCGAAAAGTGTTTTTTCCACACTAATACAAGTGCAAAAGTGGTTTCCTGCACCAACACAAGTGCGAAAAGTGGTTTTTCAACACTAACACAAGTGCGAGAAGTGGTTTTTCCACACTAATACAAGTGCAAAAGTGGTTTTCCTGCACCAACACAAGTGCGAAAAGTGGTTTTTCAACACTAACACAAGTGCGAAAAGTGGTTTTTCAACACGATCACAAGTGCAAAAAGTGTTTTTTCCACACTAATACAAGTGCAAAAGTGGTTTCCTGCACCAACACAAGTGCGAAAAGTGGTTTTTTCAACACTAACACAAGTGCGAAAAGTGGTTTTTCAACACTAACACAAGTGCGAAAAGTGTTTTTTCCACACTAATACAGTGCAAAAGTGGTTTCCTGCACCAACACATGTGCGAAAAGTGGTTTTTCAACACTACACAAGTGCGAAAAGTGGTTTTTCAACACTTAACACAGTGCGAAAAGTGGTTTTTCAACACTAACACAAGTGCGAAAAGTGTTTTTTCCACACTAATACAAGTGCAAAAGTGGTTTCCTACACCAACACAAGTGCGAAAAGTGGTTTTTCAACACTAACACAAGTGCGAAAAGTGGTTTTTCGACACTAACACAAGTGCGAAAAGTGGTTTTTCCACACTAATACAAGTGCAAAAGTGGTTTCCTGCACCAACACAAGTGCGAAAAGTGGTTTTTCAACACTAACACAAGTGCGAAAAGTGGTTTTCAACACAATCACAAGTGCAAAAAGTGTTTTTTCCACACTAATACAAGTGCAAAAGTGGTTTCCTGCACCAACACAAGTGCGAAAAGTGGTTTTTCAACACTAACACAAGTGCGAAAAGTGGTTTTTCAACACTAACACAAGTGCAAAAAGTGTTTTTTCCACACTAATACAAGTGCAAAAGTGGTTTCCTGCACCAACACAAGTGCGAAAAGTGGTTTTTCAACACTAACACAAGTGCGAAAAGTGGTTTTTCAACACTAACACAAGTGCGAAAAGTGGTTTTCCACACTAACACAAGTGCAAAAGTGGTTTCCTGCACCAACACAAGTGCGAAAAGTGGTTTTTCAACACTAACACAAGTGCTAAAAGTGGTTTTTCAACACTAACACAAGTGCGAAAAGTGTTTTTTCCACACTAATACAAGTGCAAAAGTGGTTTCCTGCACGAACACAAGTGCGAAAAGTGGTTTTTCAACACTAACACAAGTGCGAAAAGTGTTTTTCACACTTAAGCACAAGTGCGAAAAGTGTTTTTTCCACACTAATACAAGTGCGAAAAGTGGTTTTTCAACACTAACACAAGTGCGAAAAGTGGTTTTCACACAATCACAAGTGCAAAAAGTGTTTTTTCCACACTAATACAAGTGCAAAAGTGGTTTCCTGCACCAACACAAGTGCGAAAAGTGGTTTTTCAACAGCTAACACAAGTGCGAAAAGTGGTTTTTCAACACTAACACAAGTGCAAAAAGTGTTTTTTCCACACTAATACAAGTGCAAAAAGTGGTTTCCTGCACCAACACAAGTGCGAAAAGTGGTTTTTCAACACTAACACAAGTGCGAAAAGTGTTTTTCAACACTAACACAAGTGCGAAAAGTGGTTTTTCCACACTAACACAAGTGCAAAAGTGGTTTCCTGCACCAACACAAGTGCGAAAAGTGTTTTTCAACACTAACACAAGTGCTAAAAGTGGTTTTTCAACACTAACACAAGTGCGAAAAGTGTTTTTTCCACACTAATACAAGTGCAAAAGTGGTTTCCTGCACCAACACAAGTGCGAAAAGTGGTTTTTCAACACTAACACAAGTGCGAAAAGTGGTTTTTCAACACTAACACAGTGCGAAAAGTGTTTTTTCCACACTAATACAAGTGCAAAAGTGGTTTCCTGCACCAACACAAGTGCGAAAAGTGGTTTTTCAACACTACACAAGTGCGAAAAGTGGTTTTTCAACACTAACACAAGTGTGAAAAGTGGTTTTTCAACACTAACACAAGTGCGAAAAGTGTTTTTCCACACTAATACAAGTGCAAAAGTGGTTTCCTGCACCAACACAAGTGCGAAAAGTGGTTTTTCAACACTAACACAAGTGCGAGAAGTGGTTTTTCAACACTAACACAAGTGCGAAAAGTGTTTTTTCCACACTAATACAAGTGCAAAAGTGGTTTCCTGCACCAACACAAGTGCGAAAAGTGGTTTTTCAACACTAACACAAGTGCGAAAAGTGGTTTTTCAACACTAACACAAGTGCGAAAAGTGGTTTTTCAACACTAACACAAGTGCGAAAAGTGTTTTTTCACACTAATACAAGTGCAAAAGTGGTTTCCTACACCAACACAAGTGCGAAAAGTGGTTTTTCAACACTAACACAAGTGCGAAAAGTGGTTTTTCGACACTAACACAAGTGCGAAAAGTGGTTTTTCCACACTAATACAAGTGCAAAAGTGGTTTCCTGCACCAACACAAGTGCGAAAAGTGGTTTTTCAACACTAACACAAGTGCGAAAAGTGGTTTTTCAACACAATCACAAGTGCAAAAAGTGTTTTTTCCACACTAATACAAGTGCAAAAGTGGTTTCCTGCACCAACACAAGTGCGAAAAGTGGTTTTTCAACACTAACACAAGTGCGAAAAGTGGTTTTTCAACACTAACACAAGTGCAAAAAGTGTTTTTTCCACACTAATACAAGTGCAAAAGTGGTTTCCTGCACCAACACAAGTGCGAAAAGTGGTTTTTCAACACTAACACAAGTGCGAAAAGTGGTTTTTCAACACTAACACAAGTGCGAAAAGTGGTTTTCCACACTAACACAAGTGCAAAAGTGGTTTCCTGCACCAACACAAGTGCGAAAAGTGGTTTTTCAACACTAACACAAGTGCTAAAAGTGGTTTTTCAACACTAACACAAGTGCGAAAAGTGTTTTTTCCACACTAATACAAGTGCAAAAGTGGTTTCCTGCACGAACACAAGTGCGAAAAAGTGGTTTTTCAACACTAACACAAGTGCGAAAAGTGGTTTTTCAACACTAACACAAGTGCGAAAAGTGTTTTTTCCACACTAATACAAGTGCGAAAAGTGGTTTTTCAACACTAACACAAGTGCGAAAAGTGGTTTTTCAACACAATCACAAGTGCAAAAAGTGTTTTTTCCACACTAATACAAGTGCAAAAGTGGTTTCCTGCACCAACACAAGTGCGAAAAGTGGTTTTCAACACTAACACAAGTGCGAAAAGTGGTTTTTCACACTAACACAAGTGCAAAAAGTGTTTTTTCCACACTAATACAAGTGCAAAAGTGGTTTCCTGCACCAACACAAGTGCGAAAAGTGGTTTTTCAACACTAACACAAGTGCGAAAAGTGGTTTTTCAACACTAACACAAGTGCGAAAAGTGGTTTTTCCACACTAACACAAGTGCAAAAGTGGTTTCCTGCACCAACACAAGTGCGAAAAGTGGTTTTTCAACACTAACACAAGTGCTAAAAGTGGTTTTTCAACACTAACACAAGTGCGAAAAGTGTTTTTTCCACACTAATACAAGTGCAAAAGTGGTTTCCTGCACCAACACAAGTGCGAAAAGTGGTTTTTCAACACTAACACAAGTGCGAAAAGTGGTTTTTTCAACACTAACACAAGTGCGAAAAGTGTTTTTTCCACACTAATACAAGTGCAAAAGTGGTTTCCTGCACCAACACAAGTGCGAAAAGTGGTTTTTCAACACTAACACAAGTGCGAAAAGTGGTTTTTCAACACTAACACAAGTGTGAAAAGTGGTTTTTCAACACTAACACAAGTGCGAAAAGTGTTTTTTCCACACTAATACAAGTGCAAAAGTGGTTTCCTGCACCAACACAAGTGCGAAAAGTGGTTTTTCAACACTAACACAAGTGCGAGAAGTGGTTTTTCCACACTAATACAAGTGCAAAAGTGGTTTCCTGCACCAACACAAGTGCGGAAAAGTGGTTTTTCAACACTAACACAAGTGCGAAAAGTGGTTTTTCAACACGATCACAAGTGCAAAAAGTGTTTTTTCCACACTAATACAAGTGCGAAAAGTGGTTTTTCAACACTAACACAAGTGCGAAAAGTGGTTTTTCAACACTAACACAAGTGCGAAAAGTGGTTTTTCAACACTAACACAAGTGCGAAAAGTGTTTTTTCCACACTAATACAAGTGCAAAAGTGGTTTCCTGCACCAACACAAGTGCGAAAAGTGGTTTTTCAACACTAACACAAGTGCGAAAAGTGGTTTTCAACACTAACACAAGTGCGAAAAGTGGTTTTTCAACACTATCACAAATGCGAAAAGTGGTTTTTCCACACTAACACAAGTGCAAAAGTGGTTTCCTGCACCAACACAAGTGCGAAAAGTGGTTTTTCAACACTAACACAAGTGCGAAAAGTGGTTTTTCAACACTAACACAAGTGCGAAAAGTGTTTTTTCCACACTAATACAAGTACAAAAGTGGTTTCCTGCACCAACACAAGTGCGAAAAGTGGTTTTTCAACACTAACACAAGTGCGAAAAGTGGTTTTTCAACACTAACACAAGTGCGAAAAGTGTTTTTTCCACACTAATACAAGTGCAAAAGTGGTTTCCTGCACCAACACAAGTGCGAAAAGTGGTTTTTCAACACTAACACAAGTGCGAAAAGTGTTTTTTCCACACTAATACAAGTGCAAAAGTGGTTTCCTGCACCAACACAAGTGCGAAAAGTGGTTTTTCAACACTAACACAAATGCGAAAAGTGGTTTTTCAACACTAACACAAGTGCGAAAAGTGTTTTTTCCACACTAATACAAGTGCAAAAGTGGTTTCCTGCACCAACACAAGTGCGAAAAGTGGTTTTTCAACACTAACACAAGTGCGAAAAGTGGTTTTTCAACACTAACACAAGTGCGAAAAGTGGTTTTTCAACACTAACACAAGTGCGAAAAGTGGTTTTTCCACACTAACACAAGTGCAAAAGTGGTTTCCTGCACCAACTCAAGTGCGAAAAGTGGTTTTTCAACACTAACACAAGTGCGAAAAGTGGTTTTTCAACACTAACACAAGTGCGAAAAGTGTTTTTTCCACACTAATACAAGTGCAAAAGTGGTTTCCTGCACCAACACAAGTGCGAAAAGTGGTTTTTCAACACTAACACAAGTGCGAAAAGTGTTTTTTCCACACTAATACAAGTGCAAAAGTGGTTTCCTGCACAACACAAGTGCGAAAAGTGGTTTTTCAACACTAACACAAGTGCGAAAAGTGGTTTTTCAACACTAACACAAGTGCGAAAAGTGGTTTTTCAACACTAACACAAGTGCGAAAAGTGGTTTTTCCACACTAACACAAGTGCAAAAGTGGTTTCCTGCACCAACTCAAGTGCGAAAAGTGGTTTTTCAACACTAACACAAGTGCGAAAAGTGGTTTTTCAACACTAACACAAGTGCGAAAAGTGTTTTTTCCACACTAATACAAGTGCAAAAGTGGTTTCCTGCACCAACACAAGTGCGAAAAGTGGTTTTTCAACACTAACACAAGTGCGAAAAGTGGTTTTTCGACACTAACACAAGTGCGAAAAGTGGTTTTTCCACACTAATACAAGTGCAAAAGTGGTTTCCCGCACCAACACAAGTGCGAAAAGTGGTTTTTCAACACGAACACAGTGCGAAAAGTGGTTTTCAACACGATCACAAGTGCAAAAAGTGTTTTTCAACAACAAGTGAAGTTTTAATAATACAAGTGCAAAAGTGGTTTCCTGCACCAACACAAGTGCGAAAAGTGGTTTTTCAACACTAACACAAGTGCGAAAAGTGGTTTTTCAACACTAACACAAGTGCAAAAAGTGTTTTTTCCACACTAATACAAGTGCAAAGTGGTTTCCTGCACCAACACAAGTGCGAAAAATGGTTTTTCAACACTAACACAAGTGCGAAAAGTGGTTTTCAACACTAACACAAGTGCGAAAAGTGGTTTTTCAACACTAACACAAGTGCGAAAAGTGGTTTTTTCCACACTAACACAAGTGCAAAAGTGGTTTCCTGCACCAACACAAGTGCGAAAAGTGGTTTTTCAACACTAACACAAGTGCGAAAAGTGGTTTTTCAACACTGACACAAGTGCGAAAAGTGTTTTTTCCACACTAATACAAGTGCAAAAGTGGTTTCCTGCACCAACACAAGTGCGAAAAGTGGTTTTTCAACACTAACACAAGTGCGAAAAGTGGTTTTTCAACACTAACACAAGTGCGAAAAGTGTTTTTTCCCACAATAATACAAGTGCAAAAGTGGTTTCCTGCACCAACACAAGTGCGAAAAGTGGTTTTTCAACACTAACACAAGTGCGAAAAGTGGTTTTTCAACACGATCACAAGTGCAAAAAGTGTTTTTTCCACACTAATACAAGTGCAAAAGTGGTTTCCTGCACCAACACAAGTGCGAAAAGTGGTTTTTCAACACTAACACAAGTGCGAAAAGTGGTTTTTCAACACTAACACAAGTGCGAAAAGTGTTTTTTCCACACTAATACAAGTGCAAAAGTGGTTTCCTGCACCAACACAAGTGCGAAAAGTGGTTTTTCAACACTAACACAAGTGCGAAAAGTGGTTTTTCAACACTAACACAAGTGCGAAAAGTGGTTTTTCAACACTAACACAAGTGCGAAAAGTGTTTTTTCCACACTAATACAAGTGCAAAAGTGGTTTCCTACACCAACACAAGTGCGAAAAGTGGTTTTTCAACACTAACACAAGTGCGAAAAGTGGTTTTTCGACACTAACACAAGTGCGAAAAGTGGTTTTTCCACACTAATACAAGTGCAAAAGTGGTTTCCTGCACCAACACAAGTGCGAAAAGTGGTTTTTCAACACTAACACAAGTGCGAAAAGTGGTTTTTCAACACAATCACAAGTGCAAAAAGTGTTTTTTCCACACTAATACAAGTGCAAAAAGTGGTTTCCTGCACCAACACAAGTGCGAAAAGTGGTTTTTCAACACTAACACAAGTGCGAAAAGTGGTTTTTCAACACTAACACAAGTGCAAAAAGTGTTTTTTCCACACTAATACAAGTGCAAAAGTGGTTTCCTGCACCAACACAAGTGCGAAAAGTGGTTTTTCAACACTAACACAAGTGCGAAAAGTGGTTTTTCAACACTAACACAAGTGCGAAAAGTGGTTTTTCCACACTAACACAAGTGCAAAAGTGGTTTCCTGCACCAACACAAGTGCGAAAAGTGGTTTTCAACACTAACACAAGTGCTAAAAGTGGTTTTTCAACACTAACACAAGTGCGAAAAGTGTTTTTTCCACACTAATACAAGTGCAAAAGTGGTTTCCTGCACCAACACAAGTGCGAAAAGTGGTTTTTCAACACTAACACAAGTGCGAAAAGTGGTTTTTCAACACTAACACAAGTGCGAAAAGTGTTTTTTCCACACTAATACAAGTGCAAAAGTGGTTTCCTGCACCAACACAAGTGCGAAAAGTGGTTTTTCAACACTAACACAAGTGCGAAAAGTGGTTTTTCAACACTAACACAAGTGCGAAAAGTGGTTTTTTCAACACTAACACAAGTGCGAAAAAGTGTTTTTTCCACACTAATACAAGTGCAAAAGTGGTTTCCTGCACCAACACAAGTGCGAAAAGTGGTTTTTCAACACTAACACAAGTGCGAGAAGTGGTTTTTCAACACTAACACAAGTGCGAAAAGTGTTTTTTCCACACTAATACAAGTGCAAAATGGTTTCCTGCACCAACACAAGTGCGAAAAGTGGTTTTTCAACACTAACACAAGTGCGAAAAGTGGTTTTTTCAACACTAACACAAGTGCGAAAAGTGTTTTTTCCACACTAATACAAGTGCAAAAGTGGTTTCTGCACCAACACAAGTGCGAAAAGTGGTTTTTCAACACTAACACAAGTGCGAAAAGTGGTTTTTCACACTAACACAAGTGCGAAAAGTGGTTTTTCAACATTAACACAAGTGCGAAAAGTGGTTTTTCCACACTAACACAAGTGCAAAAGTGGTTTCCTGCACCAACACAAGTGCGAAAAGTGGTTTTTCAACACTAACACAAGTGCGAAAAGTGGTTTTTCAACACTAACACAAGTGCGAAAAGTGTTTTTTCCACACTAATACAAGTGCAAAAGTGGTTTCCTGCACCAACACAAGTGCGAAAAGTGGTTTTTCAACACTAACACAAGTGCGAAAAGTGGTTTTTCAACACTAACACAAGTGCGAAAAGTGGTTTTTCACACTAACACAAGTGCGAAAAGTGGTTTTTCACACTAACACAAGTGCGAAAAGTGGTTTTTTCGACACTAACACAAGTGCGAAAAGTGGTTTTTCAACACTAACACAAGTGCGAAAAGTGGTTTTCAACACTAACACAAGTGCGAAAAGTGGTTTTTCAACACTAACACAAGTGCGAAAAGTGGTTTTTCAACACGATCACAAGTGCAAAAAGTGTTTTTCCACACTAATACAAGTGCAAAAAGTGGTTTCCTGCACCAACACAAGTGCGAAAAGTGGTTTTTCAACACTAACACAAGTGCGAAAAGTGGTTTTTCAACACTAACACAAGTGCGAAAAGTGTTTTTTCCACACTAATACAAGTGCAAAAGTGGTTTCCTGCACCAACACAAGTGCGAAAAGTGGTTTTTCAACACTAACACAAGTGCGAAAAGTGGTTTTTCAACACTAACACAAGTGCGAAAAGTGGTTTTTCAACACTAACACAAGTGCGAAAAGTGGTTTTTCCACACTAATACAAGTGCAAACGTGGTTTCCTGCACCAACACAAGTGCGAAAAGTAGTTTTTCAACACTAACACAAGTGCGAAAAGTGGTTTTTCGACACTAACACAAGTGCGAAAAGTGGTTTTTCCACACTAATACAAGTGCAAAAGTGGTTTCCTGCACCAACACAAGTGCGAAAAGTGGTTTTTCAACACTAACACAAGTGCGAAAAGTGGTTTTTCAACACGATCACAAGTGCAAAAAGTGTTTTTTCCACACTAATACAAGTGCGAAAAGTGGTTTTTCAACACTAACACAAGTGCGAAAAGTGGTTTTTCAACACTAACACAAGTGCGAAAAGTGGTTTTTCAACACTAACACAAGTGCGAAAAGTGTTTTTTCCACACTAATACAAGTGCAAAAGTGGTTTCCTGCACCAACACAAGTGCGAAAAGTGGTTTTTCAACACTAACACAAGTGCGAAAAGTGGTTTTTCAACACTAACACAAGTGCGAAAAGTGGTTTTTCAACACTAACACAAATGCGAAAAGTGGTTTTTCCACACTAACACAAGTGCAAAAGTGGTTTCCTGCACCAACACAAGTGCGAAAAGTGGTTTTTCAACACTAACACAAGTGCGAAAAGTGGTTTTTCAACACTAACACAAGTGCGAAAAGTGTTTTTTCCACACTAATACAAGTACAAAAGTGGTTTCCTGCACCAACACAAGTGCGAAAAGTGGTTTTTCAACACTAACACAAGCGCGAAAAGTGGTTTTTCAACACTAACACAAGTGCGAAAAGTGTTTTTTCCACACTAATACAAGTGCAAAAGTGGTTTCCTGCACCAACACAAGTGCGAAAAGTGGTTTTTCAACACTAACACAAGTGCGAAAAGTGTTTTTTCCACACTAATACAAGTGCAAAAGTGGTTTCCTGCACCAACACAAGTGCGAAAAGTGGTTTTTCAACACTAACACAAGTGCGAAAAGTGGTTTTCAACACTAACACAAGTGCGAAAAGTGGTTTTTCCACACTAACACAAGTGCAAAAGTGGTTTCCTGCACCAACTCAAGTGCGAAAAGTGGTTTTCAACACTAACACAAGTGCGAAAAGTGGTTTTTCAACACTAACACAAGTGCGAAAAAGTGTTTTTTCCACACTAATACAAGTGCAAAAGTGGTTTCCTGCACCAACACAAGTGCGAAAAGTGGTTTTCAACACTAACACAAGTGCGAAAAGTGGTTTTTCGACACTAACACAAGTGCGAAAAGTGGTTTTTCCACACTAATACAAGTGCAAAAGTGGTTTCCTGCACCAACACAAGTGCGAAAAGTGGTTTTTCAACACGAACACAAGTGCGAAAAGTGGTTTTTCAACACGATCACAAGTGCAAAAAGTGTTTTTTCCACACTAATACAAGTGCAAAAGTGGTTTCCTGCGACCAACACAAGTGTGAAAAGTGGTTTTTCAACACTAACACAAGTGCGAAAAGTGGTTTTTCAACACTAACACAAGTGCAAAAAGTGTTTTTTCCAAACTAATACAAGTGCAAAAGTGGTTTCCTGCACCAACACAAGTGCGAAAAGTGGTTTTTCAACACTAACACAAGTGCGAAAAGTGGTTTTTCAACACTAACACAAGTGCGAAAAGTGGTTTTGCCACACTAACACAAGTGCAAAAGTGGTTTCCTGCACCAATACAAGTGCGAAAAGTGGTTTTTCAACACTAACACAAGTGCTAAAAGTGGTTTTTCAACACTAACACAAGTGCGAAAGTGTTTTTTCCACACTAATACAAGTGCAAAAGTGGTTTCCTGCACCAACACAAGTGCGAAAAGTGGTTTTTCAACACTAACACAAGTGCGAAAAGTGGTTTTCAACACTAACACAAGTGCGAAAAGTGTTTTTTCCACACTAATACAAGTGCAAAAGTGGTTTCCTGCACCAACACAAGTGCGAAAAGTGGTTTTTCAACACTAACACAAGTGCGAAAAGTGTTTTTTCAACACTAACACAAGTGCGAAAAGTGGTTTTTCAACACTAACACAAGTGCGAAAAGTGTTTTTTCCACACTAATACAAGTGCAAAAGTGGTTTCCTGCACCAACACAAGTGCGAAAAGTGGTTTTTCAACACTAACACAAGTGCGAGAAGTGGTTTTTCAACACTAACACAAGTGCGAAAAGTGTTTTTTCCACACTAATACAAGTGCAAAATGGTTTCCTGCACCAACACAAGTGCGAAAAGTGGTTTTTCAACACTAACACAAGTGCGAAAAGTGGTTTTTCAACACTAACACAAGTGCGAAAAGTGTTTTTTCCACACTAATACAAGTGCAAAAGTGGTTTCCTGCACCAACACAAGTGCGAAAAGTGGTTTTTCAACACTAACACAAGTGCGAAAAGTGGTTTTTCAACACTAACACAAGTGCGAAAAGTGGTTTTTCAACATTAACACAAGTGCGAAAAGTGGTTTTTCCACACTAACACAAGTGCAAAAGTGGTTTCCTGCACCAACACAAGTGCGAAAAGTGGTTTTTCAACACTAACACAAGTGCGAAAAGTGGTTTTTCAACACTAACACAAGTGCGAAAAGTGTTTTTTCCACACTAATACAAGTGCAAAAGTGGTTTCCTGCACCAACACAAGTGCGAAAAGTGGTTTTTCAACACTAACACAAGTGCGAAAAGTGGTTTTTCAACACTAACACAAGTGCGAAAAGTGGTTTTTCAACACTAACACAAGTGCGAAAAGTGGTTTTTCAACACTAACACAAGTGCGAAAAGTGGTTTTTCGACACTAACACAAGTGCGAAAAGTGGTTTTTCAACACTAACACAAGTGCGAAAAGTGGTTTTTCAACACTAACACAAGTGCGAAAAGTGGTTTTTCAACACTAACACAAGTGCGAAAAGTGGTTTTTCAACACGATCACAAGTGCAAAAAGTGTTTTTCCACACTAATACAAGTGCAAAAGTGGTTTCCTGCACCAACACAAGTGCGAAAAGTGGTTTTTCAACACTAACACAAGTGCGAAAAGTGGTTTTTCAACACTAACACAAGTGCGAAAAGTGTTTTTTCCACACTAATACAAGTGCAAAAGTGGTTTCCTGCACCAACACAAGTGCGAAAAGTGGTTTTTCAACACTAACACAAGTGCGAAAAGTGGTTTTTCAACACTAACACAAGTGCGAAAGGGTTTTTCAACACTAACACAAGTGCGAAAAGTGGTTTTTCCACACTAATACAAGTGCAAACGTGGTTTCCTGCACCAACACAAGTGCGAAAAGTAGTTTTTCAACACTAACACAAGTGCGAAAAGTGGTTTTTCGACACTAACACAAGTGCGAAAAGTGGTTTTTCCACACTAATACAAGTGCAAAAGTGGTTTCCTGCACCACACAAGTGCGAAAAGTGGTTTTTCAACACTAACACAAGTGCGAAAAGTGGTTTTTCAACACGATCACAAGTGCAAAAAGTGTTTTTTCCACACTAATACAAGTGCGAAAAGTGGTTTTTTCAACACTAACACAAGTGCGAAAAGTGGTTTTCAACACTAACACAAGTGCGAAAAGTGGTTTTTCAACACTAACACAAGTGCGAAAAGTGTTTTTTCCACACTAATACAAGTGCAAAAGTGGTTTCCTGCACCAACACAAGTGCGAAAAGTGGTTTTTCAACACTAACACAAGTGCGAAAAGTGGTTTTTCAACACTAACACAAGTGCGAAAGTGGTTTTTCAACACTAACACAAATGCGAAAAGTGGTTTTTCCACACTAACACAAGTGCAAAAGTGGTTTCCTGCACCAACACAAGTGTGAAAAGTGGTTTTTCAACACTAACACAAGTGCAAAAAGTGGTTTTTCAACACTAACACAAGTGCGAAAAGTGTTTTTTCCACACTAATACAAGTACAAAAGTGGTTTCCTGCACCAACACAAGTGCGAAAAGTGGTTTTTCAACACTAACACAAGCGCGAAAAGTGGTTTTTCAACACTAACACAAGTGCGAAAAATGTTTTTTCCACACTAATACAAGTGCAAAAGTGGTTTCCTGCACCAACACAAGTGCGAAAAGTGGTTTTTCAACACTAACACAAGTGCGAAAAGTGTTTTTTTCCACACTTTCCACACTAATACAAGTGCAAAAGTGGTTTCCTGCACCAACACAAGTGCGAAAAGTGGTTTTTCAACACTAACACAAGTGCGAAAAGTGTTTTTTCCACACTAATACAAGTGCAAAAGTGGTTTCCTGCACCAACACAAGTGCGAAAAGTGGTTTTTCAACACTAACACAAGTGCGAAAAGTGGTTTTTCAACACTAACACAAGTTCGGAAAAGTGGTTTTCAACACTAACACAAGTGCGAAAAGTGGTTTTTCCACACTAACACAAGTGCAAAAGTGGTTTCCTGCACCAACTCAAGTGCGAAAAGTGGTTTTTCAACACTAACACAAGTGCGAAAAGTGGTTTTTCAACACTAACACAAGTGCGAAAAGTGTTTTTTTCCACACTAATACAAGTGCAAAAGTGGTTTCCTGCACCAAACACAAGTGCGAAAAGTGGTTTTTCAACACTAACACAAGTGCGAAAAGTGGTTTTTCGACACTAACACAAGTGCGAAAAGTGGTTTTTCCACACTAATACAAGTGCAAAAGTGGTTTCCTGCACCAACACAAGTGCGAAAAGTGGTTTTTCAACACGAACACAAGTGCGAAAAGTGGTTTTTCAACACGATCACAAGTGCAAAAAGTGTTTTTTCCACACTAATACAAGTGCAAAAGTGGTTTCCTGCACCAACACAAGTGCGAAAAGTGGTTTTTCAACACTAACACAAGTGCGAAAAGTGGTTTTTCAACACTAACACAAGTGCAAAAAGTGTTTTTTCCACACTAATACAAGTGCAAAAGTGGTTTCCTGCACCAACACAAGTGCGAAAAATGGTTTTTCAACACTAACACAAGTGCGAAAAGTGGTTTTTCAACACTAACACAAGTGCGAAAAGTGGTTTTTCAACACTAACACAAGTGCGAAAAGTGGTTTTTTCCACACTAACACAAGTGCAAAAGTGGTTTCCTGCACCAACACAAGTGCGAAAAGTGGTTTTTCAACACTAACACAAGTGCGAAAAGTGGTTTTTCAACACTAACGCAAGTGCGAAAAGTGTTTTTTCCACACTAATACAAGTGCAAAAGTGGTTTCCTGCACCAACACAAGTGCGAAAAGTGGTTTTTCAACACTAACACAAGTGCGAAAAGTGGTTTTTCAACACTAACACAAGTGCGAAAAGTGTTTTTTCCACAATAATACAAGTGCAAAAGTAGTTTCCTGCACCAACACAAGTGCGAAAAGTGGTTTTTCAACACTAACACAAGTGCGAAAAGTGGTTTTTCAACACTAACACAAGTGCGAAAAGTGGTTTTTCAACACTAACACAAGTGCGAAAAGTGGTTTTTCCACACTAACACAAGTGCAAAAGTGGTTTCCTGCACCAACACAAGTGCGAAAAGTGGTTTTTCAACACTAACACAAGTGCGAAAAGTGGTTTTTCAACACTAACACAAGTGCGAAAAGTGTTTTTTCCACACTAATACAAGTGCAAAAGTGGTTTGCTGCACCAACACAAGTGCGAAAAGTGGTTTTTCAACACTAACACAATTGCGAAAAGTGGTTTTTCAACATGAACACAAGTGCGAAAAGTGGTTTTTCAACACTAACACAAGTGCGAAAAGTGTTTTTTCCACACTAATACAAGTGCAAAAGTGGTTTCCTGCACCAACACAAGTGCGAAAAGTGGTTTTTCAACACTAACACAAGTGCAAAAAGTGGTTTTTCAACACTAATACAAGTGCAAAAGTGGTTTCCTGCACCAACACAAGTGCGAAAAATGGTTTTTCAACACCAACACAAGTGCGAAAGTGGTTTTTCAACACTAACACAAGTGCGAAAAGTGGTTTTTCAACACTAACACAAGTGCGAAAAGTGTTTTTTCCACACTAATACAAGTGCAAAAGTGGTTTCCTGCACCAACACAAGTGCGAAAAGTGGTTTTTCAACACTAACACAAGTGCGAAAAGTGGTTTTTCAACACTAACACAAGTGCGAAAAGTGGTTTTTCAACACTAACACAAGTGCGAAAAGTGGTTTTTCAACACTAACACAAGTGCGAAAAGTGGTTTTTCAACACTAACACAAGTGCGAAAAGTGGTTTTTTCCACACTACTACAAGTGCAAAAGTGGTTTCCTGCACCAACACAAGTGCGAAAAGTGGTTTTTCAACACTAACACAAGTGCGAAAAGTGGTTTTTCAACACTGACACAAGTGCGAAAAGTGTTTTTTTCCACACTAATACAAGTGCAAAAGTGGTTTCCTGCACCAACACAAGTGCGAAAAGTGGTTTTTCAACACTAACACAAGTGCGAAAAGTGGTTTTTCAACACTAACACAAGTGCGAAAAGTGTTTTTTCCACACTAATACAAGTGCAAAAGTGGTTTCCTGCACCAACACAAGTGCGAAAAGTGGTTTTTCAACACTAACACAAGTGCGAAAAGTGGTTTTTCAACACTAACACAAGTGCGAAAAGTGGTTTTTCAACACTAACACAAGTGCGAAAAGTGTTTTTTCCACACTAATACAAGTGCAAAAGTGGTTTCCTACACCAACACAAGTGCGAAAAGTGGTTTTTCAACACTAACACAAGTGCGAAAAGTGGTTTTTCAACACTAACACAAGTGCGAAAAGTGGTTTTTCCACACTAACACAAGTGCAAAAGTGGTTTCCTGCACCAACACAAGTGCGAAAAGTGGTTTTTCAACACTAACACAAGTGCGAAAAGTGTTTTTTCCACACTAATACAAGTGCAAAAGTGGTTTCCTGCACCAACACAAGTGCGAAAAGTGGTTTTTCAACACTAACACAAGTGCGAAAAGTGGTTTTTCAACACTAACACAAGTGCGAAAAGTGTTTTTTTCCACACTAATACAAGTGCAAAAGTGGTTTCCCTGCACCAACACAAGTGCGAAAAGTGGTTTTTCAACACTAACACAAGTGCGAAATGTGGTTTTTCAACACTAACACAAGTGCGAAAAGTGGTTTTTCAACACTAACACAAGTGCGAAAAGTGTTTTTTCCACACTAATACAAGTGCAAAAGTGGTTTCCTGCACCAACACAAGTGCGAAAAGTGGTTTTTCAACACTAACACAAGTGCGAGAGGTGGTTTTTCAACACTAACACAAGTGCGAAAAGTGTTTTTTCCACACTAATACAAGTGCAAAAGTGGTTTCCTGCACCAACACAAGTGCGAAAAGTGGTTTTTCAACACGAACACAAGTGCGAAAAGTGGTTTTTCAACACTAACACAAGTGCGAAAAGTGGTTTTTCAACATTAACACAAGTGCGAAAAGTGGTTTTTCCACACTAACACAAGTGCAAAAGTGGTTTCCTGCACCAACACAAGTGCGAAAAGTGGTTTTTCAACACTAACACAAGTGCGAAAAGTGGTTTTTCAACACTAACACAAGTGCGAAAAGTGTTTTTTCCACACTAATACAAGTGCAAAAGTGGTTTCCTGCACCAACACAAGTGCGAAAAGTGGTTTTTCAACACTAACACAAGTGCGAAAAGTGGTTTTTCAACACTAACACAAGTGCGAAAAGTGGTTTTTCAACACTAACACAAGTGCGAAAAGTGTTTTTTTCCACACTAATACAAGTGCAAAAGTGGTTTCCTGCACCCAACACAAGTGCGAAAAGTGGTTTTTCAACACTAACACAAGTGCGAAAAGTGGTTTTTCCACACTAATACAAGTGCAAAAGTGGTTTCCTGCACCAACACAAGTGCGAAAAGTGGTTTTTCAACACTAACACAAGTGCGAAAAGTGGTTTTTTCAACACGATCACAAGTGCAAAAAGTGTTTTTCCACACTAATACAAGTGCAAAAGTGGTTTCCTGCCACCAACACAAGTGCGAAAAGTGGTTTTTCAACACTAACACAAGTGCGAAAAGTGGTTTTTCAACACTAACACAAGTGCGAAAAGTGTTTTTTTCACACTAATACAAGTGCAAAAGTGGTTTCCTGCACCAACACAAGTGCGAAAAGTGGTTTTTCAACACTAACACAAGTGCGAAAAGTGGTTTTTCAACACTAACACAAGTGCGAAAAGTGGTTTTTCAACACTAACACAAGTGCGAAAAGTGGTTTTTCCACACTAATACAAGTGCAAACGTGGTTTCCTGCACCAACACAAGTGCGAAAAGTGGTTTTTCAACACTAACACAAGTGCGAAAAGTGGTTTTTCGACACTAACACAAGTGCGAAAAGTGGTTTTTCCACACTAATACAAGTGCAAAAGTGTTTCCTGCACCAACACAAGTGCGAAAAGTGGTTTTTCAACACTAACACAAGTGCGAAAAGTGGTTTTTCAACACGATCACAAGTGCAAAAAGTGTTTTTTTCCACACTAATACAAGTGCGAAAAGTGGTTTTTCAACACTAACAACAAGTGCGAAAAGTGGTTTTTCAACACTAACACAAGTGCGAAAAGTGGTTTTTCAACACTAACACAAGTGCGAAAAGTGTTTTTTCCACACTAATATAAGTGCAAAAGTGGTTTCCTGCACCAACACAAGTGCGAAAAGTGGTTTTTCAACACTAACACAATTGCGAAAAGTGGTTTTTCAACACTAACACAAGTGCGAAAAGTGGTTTTTCAACACTAACACAAATGCGAAAAGTGGTTTTTCCACACTAACACAAGTGCAAAAGTGGTTTCCTGCACCAACACAAGTGCGAAAAGTGGTTTTTCAACACTAACACAAGTGCGAAAAGTGGTTTTTCAACACTAACACAAGTGCGAAAAGTGTTTTTTCCACACTAATACAAGTACAAAAGTGGTTTCCTGCACCAACACAAGTGCGAAAAGTGGTTTTTCAACACTAACACAAGTGAGAAAAGTGGTTTTTCAACACTAACACAAGTGCGAAAAGTGTTTTTTCCACACTAATACAAGTGCAAAAGTGGTTTCCTGCACCAACACAAGTGCGAAAAGTGGTTTTTCAACACTAACACAAGTGCGAAAAGTGTTTTTTCCACACTAATACAAGTGCAAAAGTGGTTTCCTGCACCAACACAAGTGCGAAAAGTGGTTTTTCAACACTAACACAAGTGCGAAAAGTGTTTTTTCCACACTAATACAAGTGTAAAAGTGGTTTCCTGCACCAACACAAGTGCGAAAAGTGGTTTTTCAACACTAACACAAGTGCGAAAAGTGGTTTTTCAACACTAACACAAGTGCGAAAAGTGGTTTTTCAACACTAACACAAGTGCGAAAAGTGGTTTTTCCACACTAACACAAGTGCAAAAGTGGTTTCCTGCACAAACTCAAGTGTGAAAAGTGGTTTTTCAACACTAACACAAGTGCGAAAAGTGGTTTTTCAACACTAACACAAGTGCGAAAAGTGTTTTTTCCACACTAATACAAGTGCAAAAGTGGTTTCCTGCACCAACACAAGTGCGAAAAGTGGTTTTTCAACACAAACACAAGTGCGAAAAGTGGTTTTTCGACACTAACACAAGTGCGAAAAGTGGTTTTTCCACACTAATACAAGTGCAAAAGTGGTTTCCTGCACCAACACAAGTGCTAAAAGTGGTTTTTCAACACGAACACAAGTGCGAAAAGTGGTTTTTCAACACGATCACAAGTGCAAAAAGTGTTTTTTCCACACTAATACAAGTGCAAAAGTGGTTTCCTGCACCAACACAAGTGCGAAAAGTGGTTTTTCAACACTAACACAAGTGCGAAAAGTGGTTTTTCAACACTAACACAAGTGCAAAAAGTGTTTTTTCCACACTAATACAAGTGCAAAAGTGGTTTCCTGCACCAACACAAGTGCGAAAAATGGTTTTTCAACACTAACACAAGTGCGAAAAGTGGTTTTTCAACACTAACACAAGTGCGAAAAGTGGTTTTTCAACACTAACACAAGTGCGAAAAGTGTTTTTTCCACAATAATACAAGTGCAAAAGTGGTTTCCTGCACCAACACAAGTGCGAAAAGTGGTTTTTCAACACTAACACAAGTGCGAAAAGTGGTTTTTCAACACTAACACAAGTGCGAAAAGTGGTTTTTCAACACTAACACAAGTGCGAAAAGTGGTTTTTCCACACTAACACAAGTGCAAAAGTGGTTTCCTGCACCAACACAAGTGCGAAAAGTGGTTTTTCAACACTAACACAAGTGCGAAAAGTGGTTTTTCAACACTAACACAAGTGCGAAAAGTGTTTTTTCCACACTAATACAAGTGCAAAAGTGGTTTCCTGCACCAACACAAGTGCGAAAAGTGGTTTTTCAACACTAACACAATTGCGAAAAGTGGTTTTTCAACATGAACACAAGTGCGAAAAGTGGTTTTTCAACACTAACACAAGTGCGAAAAGTGTTTTTTCCACACTAATACAAGTGCAAAAGTGGTTTCCTGCACCAACACAAGTGCGAAAAGTGGTTTTTCAACACTAACACAAGTGCAAAAAGTGGTTTTTCAACACTAATACAAGTGCAAAAGTGGTTTCCTGCACCAACACAAGTGCGAAAAATGGTTTTTCAACACCAACACAAGTGCGAAAAGTGGTTTTTCAACACTAACACAAGTGCGAAAAGTGGTTTTTCAACACTAACACAAGTGCGAAAAGTGTTTTTTCCACACTAATACAAGTGCAAAAGTGGTTTCCTGCACCAACACAAGTGCGAAAAGTGGTTTTTCAACACTAACACAAGTGCGAAAAGTGGTTTTTCAACACTAACACAAGTGCGAAAAGTGGTTTTTCAACACTAACACAAGTGCGAAAAGTGGTTTTTCAACACTAACACAAGTGCGAAAAGTGGTTTTTCAACACTAACACAAGTGCGAAAAGTGGTTTTTTCCACACTAACACAAGTGCAAAAGTGGTTTCCTGCACCAACACAAGTGCGAAAAGTGGTTTTTCAACACTAACACAAGTGCGAAAAGTGGTTTTTCAACACTGACACAAGTGCGAAAAGTGTTTTTTCCACACTAATACAAGTGCAAAAGTGGTTTCCTGCACCAACACAAGTGCGAAAAGTGGTTTTTCAACACTAACACAAGTGCAAAAAGTGGTTTTTCAACACTAACACAAGTGCGAAAAGTGTTTTTTCCACACTAATACAAGTGCAAAAGTGGTTTCCTGCACCAACACAAGTGCGAAAAGTGGTTTTTCAACACTAACACAAGTGCGAAAAGTGGTTTTTCAACACTAACACAAGTGCGAAAAGTGGTTTTTCAACACTAACACAAGTGCGAAAAGTGTTTTTTCCACACTAATACAAGTGCAAAAGTGGTTTCCTACACCAACACAAGTGCGAAAAGTGGTTTTTCAACACTAACACAAGTGCGAAAAGTGGTTTTTCAACACTAACACAAGTGCGAAAAGTGGTTTTTCCACACTAACACAAGTGCAAAAGTGGTTTCCTGCACCAACACAAGTGCGAAAAGTGGTTTTTCAACACTAACACAAGTACGAAAAGTGTTTTTTCCACACTAATACAAGTGCAAAAGTGGTTTCCTGCACCAACACAAGTGCGAAAAGTGGTTTTTCAACACTAACACAAGTGCGAAAAGTGGTTTTTCAACACTAACACAAGTGCGAAAAGTGTTTTTTCCACACTAATACAAGTGCAAAAGTGGTTTCCTGCACCAACACAAGTGCGAAAAGTGGTTTTTCAACACTAACACAAGTGCGAAAAGTGGTTTTTCAACACTAACACAAGTGCGAAAAGTGGTTTTTCAACACTAACACAAGTGCGAAAAGTGTTTTTTCCACACTAATACAAGTGCAAAAGTGGTTTCCTGCACCAACACAAGTGCGAAAAGTGGTTTTTCAACACTAACACAAGTGCGAGAAGTGGTTTTTCAACACTAACACAAGTGCGAAAAGTGTTTTTTCCACACTAATACAAGTGCAAAAGTGGTTTCCTGCACCAACACAAGTGCGAAAAGTGGTTTTTCAACACTAACACAAGTGCGAAAAGTGGTTTTTCAACACTAACACAAGTGCGAAAAGTGGTTTTTCAACATTAACACAAGTGCGAAAAGTGGTTTTTCCACACTAACACAAGTGCAAAAGTGGTTTCCTGCACCAACACAAGTGCGAAAAGTGGTTTTTCAACACTAACACAAGTGCGAAAAGTGGTTTTTCAACACTAACACAAGTGCGAAAAGTGTTTTTTCCACACTAATACAAGTGCAAAAGTGGTTTCCTGCACCAACACAAGTGCGAAAAGTGGTTTTTCAACACTAACACAAGTGCGAAAAGTGGTTTTTCAACACTAACACAAGTGCGAAAAGTGGTTTTTCAACACTAACACAAGTGCGAAAAGTGTTTTTTCCACACTAATACAAGTGCAAAAGTGGTTTCCTGCACCAACACAAGTGCGAAAAGTGGTTTTTCAACACTAACACAAGTGCGAAAAGTGGTTTTTCCACACTAATACAAGTGCAAAAGTGGTTTCCTGCACCAACACAAGTGCGAAAAGTGGTTTTTCAACACTAACACAAGTGCGAAAAGTGGTTTTTCAACACGATCACAAGTGCAAAAAGTGTTTTTCCACACTAATACAAGTGCAAAAGTGGTTTCCTGCACCAACACAAGTGCGAAAAGTGGTTTTTCAACACTAACACAAGTGCGAAAAGTGGTTTTTCAACACTAACACAAGTGCGAAAAGTGTTTTTTTCACACTAATACAAGTGCAAAAGTGGTTTCCTGCACCAACACAAGTGCGAAAAGTGGTTTTTCAACACTAACACAAGTGCGAAAAGTGGTTTTTCAACACTAACACAAATGCGAAAAGTGGTTTTTCAACACTAACACAAGTGCGAAAAGTGGTTTTTCCACACTAATACAAGTGCAAACGTGGTTTCCTGCACCAACACAAGTGCGAAAAGTGGTTTTTCAACACTAACACAAGTGCGAAAAGTGGTTTTTCGACACTAACACAAGTGCGAAAAGTGGTTTTTCCACACTAATACAAGTGCAAAAGTGGTTTCCTGCACCAACACAAGTGCGAAAAGTGGTTTTTCAACACTAACACAAGTGCGAAAAGTGGTTTTTCAACACGATCACAAGTGCAAAAAGTGTTTTTTCCACACTAATACAAGTGCGAAAAGTGGTTTTTCAACACTAACACAAGTGCGAAAAGTGGTTTTTCAACACTAACACAAGTGCGAAAAGTGGTTTTTCAACACTAACACAAGTGCGAAAAGTGGTTTTTCCACACTAATATAAGTGCAAAAGTGGTTTCCTGCACCAACACAAGTGCGAAAAGTGGTTTTTCAACACTAACACAATTGCGAAAAGTGGTTTTTCAACACTAACACAAGTGCGAAAAGTGGTTTTTCAACACTAACACAAATGCGAAAAGTGGTTTTTCCACACTAACACAAGTGCAAAAGTGGTTTCCTGCACCAACACAAGTGCGAAAAGTGGTTTTTCAACACTAACACAAGTGCGAAAAGTGGTTTTTCAACACTAACACAAGTGCGAAAAGTGTTTTTTCCACACTAATACAAGTACAAAAGTGGTTTCCTGCACCAACACAAGTGCGAAAAGTGGTTTTTCAACACTAACACAAGTGCGAAAAGTGGTTTTTCAACACTAACACAAGTGCGAAAAGTGTTTTTTCCACACTAATACAAGTGCAAAAGTGGTTTCCTGCACCAACACAAGTGCGAAAAGTGGTTTTTCAACACTAACACAAGTGCGAAAAGTGTTTTTTCCACACTAATACAAGTGCAAAAGTGGTTTCCTGCACCAACACAAGTGCGAAAAGTGGTTTTTCAACACTAACACAAGTGCGAAAAGTGTTTTTTCCACACTAATACAAGTGCAAAAGTGGTTTCCTGCACCAACACAAGTGCGAAAAGTGGTTTTTCAACACTAACACAAGTGCGAAAAGTGGTTTTTCAACACTAACACAAGTGCGAAAAGTGGTTTTTCAACACTAACACAAGTGCGAAAAGTGGTTTTTCCACACTAACACAAGTGCAAAAGTGGTTTCCTGCACCAACTCAAGTGTGAAAAGTGGTTTTTCAACACTAACACAAGTGCGAAAAGTGGTTTTTCAACACTAACACAAGTGCGAAAAGTGTTTTTTCCACACTAATACAAGTGCAAAAGTGGTTTCCTGCACCAACACAAGTGCGAAAAGTGGTTTTTCAACACTAACACAAGTGCGAAAAGTGGTTTTTCGACACTAACACAAGTGCGAAAAGTGGTTTTTCCACACTAATACAAGTGCAAAAGTGGTTTCCTGCACCAACACAAGTGCTAAAAGTGGTTTTTCAACACGAACACAAGTGCGAAAAGTGGTTTTTCAACACGATCACAAGTGCAAAAAGTGTTTTTTCCACACTAATACAAGTGCAAAAGTGGTTTCCTGCACCAACACAAGTGCGAAAAGTGGTTTTTCAACACTAACACAAGTGCGAAAAGTGGTTTTTCAACACTAACACAAGTGCAAAAAGTGTTTTCTCCACACTAATACAAGTGCAAAAGTGGTTTCCTGCACCAACACAAGTGCGAAAAATGGTTTTTCAACACTAACACAAGTGCGAAAAGTGGTTTTTCAACACTAACACAAGTGCGAAAAGTGGTTTTTCAACACTAACACAAGTGCGAAAAGTGGTTTTTTCCACACTAACACAAGTGCAAAAGTGGTTTCCTGCACCAACACAAGTGCGAAAAGTGGTTTTTCAACACTAACACAAGTGCGAAAAGTGGTTTTTCAACACTAACACAAGTGCGAAAAGTGTTTTTTCCACACTAATACAAGTGCAAAAGTGGTTTCCTGCACCAACACAAGTGCGAAAAGTGGTTTTTCAACACTAACACAAGTGCGAAAAGTGGTTTTTCAACACTAACACAAGTGCGAAAAGTGTTTTTTCCACAATAATACAAGTGCAAAAGTGGTTTCCTGCACCAACACAAGTGCGAAAAGTGGTTTTTCAACACTAACACAAGTGCGAAAAGTGGTTTTTCAACACTAACACAAGTGCGAAAAGTGGTTTTTCAACACTAACACAAGTGCGAAAAGTGGTTTTTCCACACTAACACAAGTGCAAAAGTGGTTTCCTGCACCAACACAAGTGCGAAAAGTGGTTTTTCAACACTAACACAAGTGCGAAAAGTGGTTTTTCAACACTAACACAAGTGCGAAAAGTGTTTTTTCCACACTAATACAAGTGCAAAAGTGGTTTCCTGCACCAACACAAGTGCGAAAAGTGGTTTTTCAACACTAACACAATTGCGAAAAGTGGTTTTTCAACATGAACACAAGTGCGAAAAGTGGTTTTTCAACACTAACACAAGTGCGAAAAGTGTTTTTTCCACACTAATACAAGTGCAAAAGTGGTTTCCTGCACCAACACAAGTGCGAAAAGTGGTTTTTCAACACTAACACAAGTGCAAAAAGTGGTTTTTCAACACTAATACAAGTGCAAAAGTGGTTTCCTGCACCAACACAAGTGCGAAAAATGGTTTTTCAACACTAACACAAGTGCGAAAAGTGGTTTTTCAACACTATCACAAGTGCAAAAAGTGTTTTTTCCACACTAATACAAGTGCAAAAGTGGTTTCCTGCACCAACACAAGTGCGAAAAGTGGTTTTTCAACACTAACACAAGTGCGAAAAGTGGTTTTTCAACACTAACACAAGTGCGAAAAGTGGTTTTTTCCACACTAATACAAGTGCAAAAGTGGTTTCCTGCACCAACACAAGTGCGAAAAGTGGATTTTCAAAACTAACACAAGTGCGAAAAGTGGTTTTTCAACACTAACACAAGTGCGAAAAGTGGTTTTTCAACACTAACACAAGTGCGAAAAGTGTTTTTTCCACACTAATACAAGTGCAAAAGTGGTTTCCTGCACCAACACAAGTGAGAAAAGTGGTTTTTCAACACTAACACAAGTGCGAAAAGTGTTTTTTCCACACTAATACAAGTGCAAAAGTGGTTTCCTGCACCAACACAAGTGCGAAAAGTGGTTTTTCAACACTAACACAAGTGCGAAAAGTGGTTTTTCAACACTAACACAAGTGCGAAAAGTGTTTTTTCCACACTAATACAAGTGCAAAAGTGGTTTCCTGCACCAACACAAGTGCGAAAAGTGGTTTTTCAACACTAACACAAGTGCGAAAAGTGGTTTTTCAACACTAACACAAGTGCGAAAAGTGGTTTTTCAACACTAACACAAGTGCGAAAAGTGGTTTTTCCACACTAACACAAGTGCAAAAGTGGTTTCCTGCACCAACTCAAGTGCGAAAAGTGGTTTTTCAACACTAACACAAGTGCGAAAAGTGGTTTTTCAACACTAACACAAGTGCGAAAAGTGTTTTTTCCACACTAATACAAGTGCAAAAGTGGTTTCCTGCACCAACACAAGTGCGAAAAGTGGTTTTTCAACACTAACACAAGTGCGAAAAGTGGTTTTTCGACACTAACACAAGTGCGAAAAGTGGTTTTTCAACACGATCACAAGTGCAAAAAGTGTTTTTTCCACACTAATACAAGTGCAAAAGTGGTTTCCTGCACCAACACAAGTGCAAAAAGTGGTTTTTCAACACTAACACAAGTGCGAAAAGTGGTTTTTCAACACTAACACAAGTGCAAAAAGTGTTTTTTCCACACTAATACAAGTGCAAAAGTGGTTTCCTGCACCAACACAAGTGCGAAAAATGGTTTTTCAACACTAACACAAGTGCGAAAAGTGGTTTTTCAACACTAACACAAGTGCGAAAAGTGGTTTTTCAACACTAACACAAGTGCGAAAAGTGGTTTTTTCCACACTAACACAAGTGCAAAAGTGGTTTCCTGCACCAACACAAGTGCGAAAAGTGGTTTTTCAACACTAACACAAGTGCGAAAAGTGGTTTTTCAACACTAACACAAGTGCGAAAAGTGTTTTTTCCACACTAATACAAGTGCAAAAGTGGTTTCCTGCACCAACACAAGTGCGAAAAGTGGTTTTTCAACACTAACACAAGTGCGAAAAGTGGTTTTTCAACACTAACACAAGTGCGAAAAGTGTTTTTTCCACAATAATACAAGTGCAAAAGTGGTTTCCTGCACCAACACAAGTGCGAAAAGTGGTTTTTCAACACTAACACAAGTGCGAAAAGTGGTTTTTCAACACTAACACAAGTGCGAAAAGTGGTTTTTCAACACTAATACAAGTGCGAAAAGTGGTTTTTCCACACTAACACAAGTGCAAAAGTGGTTTCCTGCACCAACACAAGTGCGAAAAGTGGTTTTTCAACACTAACACAAGTGCGAAAAGTGGTTTTTCAACACTAACACAAGTGCGAAAAGTGTTTTTTCCACACTAATACAAGTGCAAAAGTGGTTTCCTGCACCAACACAAGTGCGAAAAGTGGTTTTTCAACACTAACACAATTGCGAAAAGTGGTTTTTCAACATGAACACAAGTGCGAAAAGTGGTTTTTCAACACTAACACAAGTGCGAAAAGTGTTTTTTCCACACTAATACAAGTGCAAAAGTGGTTTCCTGCACCAACACAAGTGCGAAAAGTGGTTTTTCAACACTAACACAAGTGCAAAAAGTGGTTTTTCAACACTAATACAAGTGCAAAAGTGGTTTCCTGCACCAACACAAGTGCGAAAAATGGTTTTTCAACACTAACACAAGTGCGAAAAGTGGTTTTTCAACACTATCACAAGTGCAAAAAGTGTTTTTTCCACACTAATACAAGTGCAAAAGTGGTTTCCTGCACCAACACAAGTGCGAAAAGTGGTTTTTCAACACTAACACAAGTGCGAAAAGTGGTTTTTCAACACTAACACAAGTGCGAAAAGTGGTTTTTTCCACACTAATACAAGTGCAAAAGTGGTTTCCTGCACCAACACAAGTGCGAAAAGTGGATTTTCAACACTAACACAAGTGCGAAAAGTGGTTTTTCAACACTAACACAAGTGCGAAAAGTGGTTTTTCAACACTAACACAAGTGCGAAAAGTGTTTTTTCCACACTAATACAAGTGCAAAAGTGGTTTCCTGCACCAACACAAGTGAGAAAAGTGGTTTTTCAACACTAACACAAGTGCGAAAAGTGTTTTTTCCACACTAATACAAGTGCAAAAGTGGTTTCCTGCACCAACACAAGTGCGAAAAGTGGTTTTTCAACACTAACACAAGTGCGAAAAGTGGTTTTTCAACACTAACACAAGTGCGAAAAGTGTTTTTTCCACACTAATACAAGTGCAAAAGTGGTTTCCTGCACCAACACAAGTGCGAAAAGTGGTTTTTCAACACTAACACAAGTGCGAAAAGTGGTTTTTCAACACTAACACAAGTGCGAAAAGTGGTTTTTCAACACTAACACAAGTGCGAAAAGTGGTTTTTCCACACTAACACAAGTGCAAAAGTGGTTTCCTGCACCAACTCAAGTGCGAAAAGTGGTTTTTCAACACTAACACAAGTGCGAAAAGTGGTTTTTCAACACTAACACAAGTGCGAAAAGTGTTTTTTCCACACTAATACAAGTGCAAAAGTGGTTTCCTGCACCAACACAAGTGCGAAAAGTGGTTTTTCAACACTAACACAAGTGCGAAAAGTGGTTTTTCGACACTAACACAAGTGCGAAAAGTGGTTTTTCAACACGATCACAAGTGCAAAAAGTGTTTTTTCCACACTAATACAAGTGCAAAAGTGGTTTCCTGCACCAACACAAGTGCGAAAAGTGGTTTTTCAACACTAACACAAGTGCGAAAAGTGGTTTTTCAACACTAACACAAGTGCAAAAAGTGTTTTTTCCACACTAATACAAGTGCAAAAGTGGTTTCCTGCACCAACACAAGTGCGAAAAATGGTTTTTCAACACTAACACAAGTGCGAAAAGTGGTTTTTCAACACTAACACAAGTGCGAAAAGTGGTTTTTCAACACTAACACAAGTGCGAAAAGTGGTTTTTTCCACACTAACACAAGTGCAAAAGTGGTTTCCTGCACCAACACAAGTGCGAAAAGTGGTTTTTCAACACTAACACAAGTGCGAAAAGTGGTTTTTCAACACTAACACAAGTGCGAAAAGTGTTTTTTCCACACTAATACAAGTGCAAAAGTGGTTTCCTGCACCAACACAAGTGCGAAAAGTGGTTTTTCAACACTAACACAAGTGCGAAAAGTGGTTTTTCAACACTAACACAAGTGCGAAAAGTGTTTTTTCCACAATAATACAAGTGCAAAAGTGGTTTCCTGCACCAACACAAGTGCGAAAAGTGGTTTTTCAACACTAACACAAGTGCGAAAAGTGGTTTTTCAACACTAACACAAGTGCGAAAAGTGGTTTTTCAACACTAATACAAGTGCGAAAAGTGGTTTTTCCACACTAACACAAGTGCAAAAGTGGTTTCCTGCACCAACACAAGTGCGAAAAGTGGTTTTTCAACACTAACACAAGTGCGAAAAGTGGTTTTTCAACACTAACACAAGTGCGAAAAGTGTTTTTTCCACACTAATACAAGTGCAAAAGTGGTTTCCTGCACCAACACAAGTGCGAAAAGTGGTTTTTCAACACTAACACAATTGCGAAAAGTGGTTTTTCAACATGAACACAAGTGCGAAAAGTGGTTTTTCAACACTAACACAAGTGCGAAAAGTGTTTTTTCCACACTAATACAAGTGCAAAAGTGGTTTCCTGCACCAACACAAGTGCGAAAAGTGGTTTTTCAACACTAACACAAGTGCAAAAAGTGGTTTTTCCACACTAATACAAGTGCAAAAGTGGTTTCCTGCACCAACACAACACAAGTAGTGTAATAATGTTGCTTCTGGGACACCTCCGTTTAACATGGGAAATCCCTATCTAATGTCATTTACCCCCTTGTCTTTTTCAAAAATCATAAACACCTCTATTTCTCCCACCCTCATCTTTATGAACCTTTTGTCTGTAGTACCTATCCTTAATGTTGTTCATTAGACCACTCAAACACTACAAATATTTGTTTTCTCTTATAGACCTATCATCCTTCTTCTACATATCATCTGGCAGATTAATCTTTGACCCATTCACTTCCATATTAATTCTTTCCCTCCCTCATTGCCCCTAAACACCTATATTTCTCTCACCCTGTTCTTTACGAACCTTCTAACCTTTTGACATGTTATCCTTATTCATTAGACCACTTAAACACCTGTGATCCTTCTGACCTCATGGACCTTTTAACCTTTTACTCTTAATATCATCTGGTGAATATAACCCACTCAAACAACGACCCTACAAATATTTGTTTATGCGTGGGAAATAATTTAATTCTCTTGCCACTCTCTTCACCATCTAATATATTAACAAAAAAGATGATTGAGTTTGGTTCTTTATTAAGATATTTTAACTGAGCTAAGATAAAATGGTAAACCTCCCTCAATGTTCTTGTTTGAGCACCTCCAGTGCCACATACCATTTTTAAATTAAAGTATATATTTTCCTGACAACCATCAAAGTTTTCCGTCCACTCAAAAATATTTCCATCTTTTTTACCCAATTCACCGGTATTTAAATTAATTCTCTTATTTGTTTTGTGAATTTTTTTCCAGTTGCCTTTTCAATTATACCTATTTGATATTTTTCACATTCATTATGTTTTCCATTTATATACCAAGGTTGATTACACCTCCACTCTTTAGTCTGGTTGATACTTGGTTCTATCATTTATATAAGAGTAAAAAAGGCGGCGGTAGCCCGTTAAAATCCCCAACCCCCCCTTTTTAACTTATCACTTATATATATCTTATCACTTATGTATATCTTATCACTTATATATATCTTATCACTTATATATATCTTATCACTTATATATATCTTATCACTTATATACTTATATAACCATAAGGGAGACTATCAATTCCATTTTCTAAAATAAACCTCTTATCATCAAAAGCCCCCAATGCTTTCTTATTCACCTCTTCTGAATATAATTGATGTTTATAACTTCTTATTCCATTAATCTTTCTAAACTCTTCTTTCTTTGTTGTTAAACAGTTATAATAATCCTTAAAGTTTATTGTTTCTTTAATGACATTTTTCTTTACACCTTTTAATTTCTTATCAGTTTTTTCAACGTTATTCACAATGTATTTATAAGCATAAGCCTTAGACCTCAATCCCACAAATTCACTCATGACATTTCCTCCTAATTCATCCTTGAACTTTCCAATCACCTTTTTATTTTTAGAAGAGAACAACTCACTCTCTGGACTGTAATTACTCGTGTCATAGATATTAATGTCTCTTTTCATGTCTGAATAAACATCGTTGGTATTAATTTTCAAAATAAAACTATCTGTATCCATATAAAGTAGATTAACATCATTTTGATATTTCTTCCTCAAGTTATTATAAAAGTAATCATACATTAATGACTTTGATAAATCAAGAATTGTTGTCCCAATATAAATAGGTTTGTTCATTTCAATACTCTCTTTAATCAAATGGATCGCACAAAAGTTCTCAGTAAAGACCTCAGCTCGAGTAAAACTCGGTCTATTAATTAATTTTGATGCTTGTTCCCAAGATGTTGATAATCTGATATTTTGTCTTTTCCTCACATTCTCCATAGTCTTACCAAAGACCGCATTATTCATCAATTTATAAAAGTCTTTCTCAAAATCTGTTTTTGACTCTGTTCTTCTTTGTGTATTAAAATCAATGTACCCCTTTAACCAATGACTTTGATTGAACTTTAGAACCCTATGGATCTTCTCTACTCTTAGACCTTTTGATAAATATTGTCGCAAATTTCTTTGGTGTAGAACATAATTTTTCTTGTTATATAATGTAGTAAGTAATTTTTCTGTTGATTCACCTATATCAAACGATCGTTGATAATCACTCAACCATTCTTTCTTTGGACTTTCTTTCTCACAAGCAAATGGGAGATCTTTGTGTAGGTTATGGAGTTCCTCTGGATATTTTAAATCAATTTCAAAATAATAACCAACTTTTTCTTCATCCAATTCTTTTTGTGTAGAGATACATACATCTTGTAAAACGTTTTTGTAGTCTTTTTCCTTTACCCATCTAAGTTTTCCATAAGGAAGAGCCTGAGACATTGCCCAGCCATACAGGTTGTTTGCGTCATAGTACATCAAGTAAGAACTCTCTTTCGTTGGATCATAATTTGGAAGATATTTGTTATTTGCTTTTGCGTATCTACTCGAGCAGACTTGTGAAATTCCACCTCTTTTTGCCTTTTCAATCATCAAAAGCATATCAACATCGGTTATCAAATCCAAATCTTGTTTTGTCATTTTCAACATCGCACTCCAGGCCAATCCAGGTGCTGTGTAGTAGTGAGCAGGATCCAATCCATATCCAGTGCGACAAACAGATCTAAAGGCTTCAAATACATCGGCCAATAAAAGCACATCAGTTTTGAGATACAAATCGTGATACTCGCCAAGATTCCTGATGTTATATTTTTCCCAAACATTTTGTGCGTGTACATAATCTTTATCAGATATATTACTGTTGTTTAATTTGTTATAGAAATTTTCTTTTGAAGGAAGTTGTGTTTCATTGAATCTCTCAAATGAGTCCATATAGTCATAGGGGTAAATTCCCTTTTGTGTTAGAAAATCTTTATCTAAAAAATACTCTGAAAGACATGGAAACTCTTTTAGATTTTGAACCAAGTTAACCAATGGACTTGCCATGAATTTAAATGTATCAAGAAATCTGATATGAGTAATAGGAGATGTGTGAATTGTTTTTGTGAATGAAATGTATTTCTGATCCGTGTTTGGAATTGCTGAGATACTTCCAGAAGTCTTTGAGAGTTCCTTGATAAATAGATGTGTATCATAATGAGCGTTGTTATGAAGAAAGACAGGAATGAAAGAGGGGAGTTGATAATTAATATTACAACTTTGATGAGCCAGACCTCTATATTTACCAGTGAGATGACAATGGTCTCTAACCTTTAGACCTTTACCAATTTTCTCCTCACAAATATGACAGACATTGTTTTTTATAAATTCCCTTTTTTCTTTACTTGTTAAGGACATTGGTTTATTGGTTTCTCTCATTATCTTGGTTAATCGAACACAGTCTTTTTCTAGTCGTTTCACAAACTCCTCTGGGGTATTTGAGCCTCTATACATCTCTAACTTGTTATATTTATCACCAACGGATGATTTGATATAATAACAAAAACCACAAGGAGTATGTTTTTGATATTTATTTGTGTATGATTCTTTTGGATCTGGAGAAGCAGTATCAATTTTTTCTAAAATACTTTCAAAATCAGCATATATAACAAATGGATGTTTGATCTTTTTATTTTCATCTTTGAATGTGATCTTTGAGCCTTCTTTAGGCATATTGATTACCGTTGATTTATGTTCGCCACAATAATTTGAATGTTTATCTAATCTTTCTTGTGAATTGAAGAAGTTAAGACAACGCAAACAAATATATATTTTATTTGTTCTCTTACAGACTTGTGGTTTTATTAATTTAGCAATATCTTTGATGTATGTATAATGTGAATTTTCGTCTGAATTAAAATATAGAAGATTAATATGAGTTTGTTTACAATTGTCAGAAAGCTTTAAAACCTGAATGTTGTTTGTTTCTGTTAGACCATAAACATTAACTGATAAATTATTCATCTTTTCAAATTTAGGAATATCATTTAAAGTCATCGGAAACTTTAGATCTTTCGTATTTAATGTATTCTCATATTTTTTATAATGAGATACTCTTTCATCATGAAAATGTGGAGGATGTAAGTGTGCTAAAATAGACCAGAGAAAACATTTATTGTCTTTATTTTTGATATTGATAACTGCTTTTCTATTTTTGATAACACTGGGTAAATCAATGTAAGAAGAAGCTTTTAGAGGATCTGATTTAAGAATATGAATGTCTATGTAAATAATTTTTCCTATATTGAATCCACTTCCTACGATTGAATTATCCACATCTTGCTCTTGTTTAATAAGTTCATCATAGACTCCTGATGTTTTAAAATCTTGATATGAAGATATAAAGTGTGGCTCAGTTCTCATGTATGGTGCATCTATAACTCCTTCATCCTTTGTCATTTCTAATTTTACTCCCATATAAAATTTAAGTGGTTTCATTTCCTTTAGTGTTTTTTCAATCAACGTTTGAACAGCAGGTTTAACTATTTCTACAGCATCAACTATAGACTCTGGTTCAGGAGGTTTGAAGTTAAAGACTCTTATTTTAATATGTCCTTTGAATGCTCCATCAGAGTTTTTAGTTGTGATAAAATTTGATAAATGTAGATTTGTTTTAAGATGTATTTTGAAGCCTTTCTTGAGGATATTTTTATTACATGTAGAACAGTGTTTTGTTTCAGGTGGAAGAGGGGAAAGTTTGTTTAAAATGTTGTATGTATGTTTTGCGGTGAGAATATGTTGTTTATAATATTTTACTTCCTTCTCGCAAGTATCACAATAAACCATATTTATAGCGTGAGAAAACGTGGTGTTTTATATATATCACTGTGCTTAAAATAAAACACTTTTGAGCTTTACAGCTCCGTTTTATATATATCGCTGTGCTTAAACTAAAACACTTTTTCACTCAGAATCATCTAAGTCATAACTATCACATGAATACTCAGAATCATACTCAGAGTCATCAATAAAGCTACTCTCATAACTATCATTTGAGCACAAACTATTAGTATCATAACTATCATCTGTGTTCAATGAAATACTATCATCACCATCGTCCGAGTTCAATGAAATACTATCATCACTATCGTCCGAGTTCAATGAAATAGTAAAATCTTCACTGCTGTAATGACTCATATTTAATTAGCAGAAAAACCTTTCCATCTATACCAATATACTTTCTTTCATTAACGGATTCAATCTCTACATTTTTAATATCAAAAGTTATCTTTAAATAATCTCTAACTATCATAGAACGAAATGACATTTCACCAGAAATATTAACATCATTCATTTTACTTAGATCTACACCCTTTGGATTATTAAAGAAAATACAAATGTCTCCTCTAGAATTATTAATGGTCTTATCATTCTTTTTCAAAGTATCGTGGTCAATCACTTTTTCAAGCTTTGAATAAATTGCCAGGAGTAGAGGAGAAACTTTTGTTAGATTTACTTTAATGGATGTCTTTCCAGGTATAGTTAGAGCTCTTCCTTTAAATGAAATAGAGGGGCTCATGTTATTTTCCATAACTGGTTTTACCCAAAAATTTCCATATTTATCTTTGTTCAATTTAACATCTTTGACATATTTTTCTATATCTTCCACCGAAGTAGAGATTGATTGAAATTTGTCTTTTGTGCTTTGAAACATTGTATTTATTAATGAATAAACTTGCGTTTAGTTTAAGTAAAAATTTACTATATAAATATGATAAGTTCTGAAGGATATTTAGAATTTCCAGACTCTCCATATGATAAATTAGAGAATTGTCCAGCTTGTGATAGAATAGGGCTTAATAATGAGGGTTCATATAAACAATGTTTATTCTGTGATTATATTCTAATTAATGATAATAAGAAATATAAAAAAACATATAACTCTTTTAAATTAGAACCAAAAATGAATTACTTTACAAGATTAATAAGAGAGATGAATGTTAAGCATTATGGTGATAATACACCATTTCTTACAAGGAAAGAGACTCTTTGTATTGAGGAAATGTATAAGGGTTTAATGATATTTATTATTCAAAATAATTTTAATGGAAATGTTAATACAAGATACTATATAAATAAAATAATGAATTATTTTGAAATTAAACCCGAACTCAGGATAAAATATAGAGTTTCTAAAATAGCTCAAAAAAAGTTAGATGACTTGTTTTCCAAATATATAAATGAATGATTTTTTACCCGTTTGGGAAAATAAGATAAAGTTTAATAACCATAAAAACATTCCAAATTCATTGAGATGTCTAATAGTTGGTTCAAGCGGATGTGGGAAAACCTGTTTACTTTTAAAGATGCTCCTTGGTCCTAATTTTTTAGATTATGATAATTTAATAATTTTTACAAAGTCAAGTTTTCAACCCGAGTATCAACTACTCTCACAGGGTTTTAATGCAGGTCTTAAAAAGGAAGACATTATCGGTTTATTTAAACTTCAAAACAAACTGAATGATTATAATATTGAAGATATAATACAATTATTTTGTGATACACAGAAATCAAAATCGAAACCCATAACTTGTATTCTCAGTGATAATACGGATGATATACCTTCACCTCAAGATTTAGATAAATCAAAAAAGAACCTCGTCATCTTTGATGATTGTGTTAATGAGAGAAACCAAACAGTAATGGATAGCTACTATACAAGAGGGAGACATTCTTCTTGTAATTGTATATATCTTAGTCAATCATATTTTCAACTCCCTCGACGCTCAATAAGAAACAATGCCAATACTTTTATTTTATTTAAGTTAAATTCAATAGATGTAAATAATTTTTGGAGAGATAATTGCTCTACGTTATGTAGTAAAAAAGAATTTGAAAATTATATGAAACACACGATTGGAAAATATAAATATATTGTTGTGAAACAAGATGAGATACTAAATGATATTTTTCAATAAATAAATACAGAAAATGAATACCGAAGAAAGAGAAAGAAAGTTTAAGGAACATCAACAATTAGTTTCAAAAGTTGTTAAACAACAGGAAGAGATAAAGAAGAAACGGAGACAGAAACTAACTGGTGAAGAAGCCTTTGAAAGAAAACAAGAGAAATTCTTTAAACCACTTTTGAAAACTCAACACTCACCTACAGTTCCCACGGTAGAATTTACTCCGAAAAAACTTCAAATGCTCAAAGATTTTAGTCAGATAACAAAACAAGAACTTGGTGAATTAGAATATGATGACGAGGGATTATTTCGGAAACTTGAGCAGGTAAATCAACCCCCTAATTATGTTGTGGAAGCTCTTCAAAACAATGAATATTCGGCGGGTTCAAAAACCAGAGCAGGTCTCATTCCAACAGAAGAACCAGCAGTGTTTCATCTTGTGGAAGAAAAGGTATTGATATTTAATGATGAATTGATGTTCTTGAGTTCTACTCAACCAAATGTTAAATTAACTCCAAGATTAATGTTTCTTCTAACAAACCCCGGATTCAGCGGTTCAAAATATTTTGAGGAACCACTTGATATGGAAAGAGAGGAAGATAGGGTATATATTGAGTTGTTAAATGCACTTGATTATGGAGTTTCTGTTGCTGGTAAAAGTAAGAAGAATGAGAAGGAGAAACATATTATTGATGCTTTAAGTAAACTTGGTTCAGGTGTTAGTTTTCTTCCAAATGACCCATCACAATTAGTTAATAGGCTATTATTGTTGTTTGGTAGTAAGAAGGCTGGAAACAACAATTGTTTTAATGAATCCTCAGCCATTTTAGATCAGTTGATGAATATGAAAATAATTAATAAATGTCAATACAAAGATATTTTATTAGATATTAAATAAGATGAGAAGCACAATTCTTAGTTTTAATTTCACAACGAGCGATTACACAGCTTCATTCCCTTACCCACTACAACTTGACCCCCTTACCTCATATGAGGCATCTTTGTTGTCAATGGAAACTTACAATACCCTTTTTAATATCACAGAGAAAAACAACAAGTTTAGTTATAATCCAGGCACTGCCTACAAAACTATAACTGTTTCACCTGGAGCTTACGAGATTTCTCAAATATCTTCAGAAGTCTCTCGCCTTATGAAAGAAAAAGGTGATGAACCAAAAAATATTGTAATAGATATTCAAAAACACACTTCAAAATCAACTATTAAACTTAAAAATAATTATAAAGTTGATTTCACGATTGAAAATTCGTTTAGAGAGCTATTGGGTTTCTCTTCAAAAAAGATTGAAAATAACGGGACGTTTTACAGTGATAATGTTATCCAAATATCCTCCGGTATAAATTCAGTATTAATTCATTGTGATTTGATTGATGGTGCTTATAACGATGGAATAAGAACAAATACAATATTTTCATTCAGTGCATACTCAACCCCGATTGGTTATAAATTTAATATGGAACCAAAAAATCTTGTCTATTTACCTGTGTCAGGAAAAACCATATACAGAGTAAATTTTAGGATAACCGACCAAGATAATCGTATGATATCCTTTAATGATGAAATTATATCCATCAGAATTCACCTACGTGAAGTTTTTCAATAAATAAATAATGGTTATTGTGAGAAAACACGAGTTGGGAAAATATAAAATAATTACAGGGGAGGGCATGTTCCTTTCACCAGACTATACAAGGTATGTGGGTAGAGGATACTATAAACCTAAGAGACAACGAGGTGTAGGTCATCAATTTCGAAATAAAGGAGATGGGATAATTGATACTCTAATGGGTATTGGTTCAACCATCCTTAAACATAAAGACCTAATTGGTTCAACTGCTTCTGCCGTGGGCTCCGTTGCGGGTGCTATAAAGAGTATAAAAGATGCTCAAAAGGAGTCTCATAAATTACAAGCAATCAAAGAAATAAAAAAAGGTAAAACTCAACTATCTTCACAAGAACGACAAAAAATCATTAAAATACTTGGGTCAGGGTTTCAACAATTTTAATGCTATATAAATACAAGTATGGAAGCGATTGATAGTATCTATGATTTGGATGATACGATTATCATTTCAAACTCCACTAAAAAGGAAGACTATTTTAAGGTAAATGCTATAACAGGAACAGACTGGAATTCAAACGGAACAAAAAGTTTTGAAATAAATAATCAACAAACTTACTTGAATATAGCTGATAGTTTCTTGCTGTGTAAATTTAAATTCACTAAGGCTGCGAATAATACTAATGCTACACTCGTAAATGATTTCTTCTGGAAAATGTTTGACAGTGTCCGCCTGTATATTGGAACACAAGAGGTTGAAGCGGTTGATTATGTCTCTGCTACATCTGAAATGATGAAATTTACACTATATTCGTTTAGTGATAGAATGGGTAAGGGAGCTGTTGAAGGTTTTATTCCTGATATGTCAACGGGTACAAACGCAGACCCTGGTTATAGTCAAAGGAAGTCAATGTATAATGATGAAACAAAAGCAGTGAATAGTTTTACCGTAGCAGTACCTCTTAAAGGTATATTTGGATTTTGCGATTATGATAAAGTTTTGTATGGTCTTAAAATTAGATTTCAACTACAAAGGAATGATAATGTAAATAGGTTGCTTTTTGGGGATGAAAATGCTTTTGGAGACAACAATAAATTTGTTATTAATGATTTGTGTTGGTATATCAGTGAATATACTCCTAATCTTAAAACGGAAGAGATGTTAAATAGAAGACTTAACTCAAAGAAACCGCTAAATGTATCATACCTTAAAAGAAGATGTCAACACGTTAAACTGGAACACACTACCTACACTTGGAATTTGGGTGTTCTTCAAGGAAAGCCACGATACCTCTGGCTCATTTTTAAAAAACCAGATGGAGAGGACGGTACTAATAAGAATAATGCGCTGAGTGATAATGCTAAGGTGAAACAACTTCGGGTTTCTCTTGATGGCACATTTTATCCGCGAGATAGATTGGAAATTGATTGGGAAAAAAATGATTATGCGGAAGCCTACAAGTCCTACCAAAAGGTGTGTGAAAGTAATGGTAATAATGATCCTATTTTGGATATGGTTGCATTTAAAGGTTTATATACAATCTACGCAATTGACCTGAGTTCTCAAAAGGAAACTATAAAGTCTAATCGAGTGGATACTTCTCTATACATTGAAAGAGGGGAGAATGAAGAAGTTGATGCTTATTGTTTGCTTTTGGAGGAAACAGAATTACAGATTAATACAGATAATGGTGTTATGATTAATATCACATAGGTTTTTTCTCATAAATAAATGGTTGGGGTATATGTTAATCAAATCAATCTTAATAAATTAACATCTTGTATTCAAAATCAAAAGCCTTGTATTATTAATGTTAATACAATTCAAAGAAAAGGAGCTGTAAGAATTGATGTTTTTACTCACACACACACAAGTAAAAACACTAAATGATGTTGGATCACTTAAAATTAAAATGACGAAACCTATGTTAAAGAAATATTCAATAGACGAGTCAAGAGGAGGATTTCTCCCGTTTCTAATTCCTTTATTTGCTGGTTTAAGTGCGGCGGGAGCATTGACTGGTGGTATTTCAGCAGCGGTAAAAACTGCTAACGAAAGGAAGGCACAACTAAAAGCTCAAAAAGAATTGGAAAGACATAACAAGGAGTTGGAGAAACAAATTAGTGGAAGTGGTGTAATTGTAGATTTTGCTCAAAAACTTGAAAGTCTACCTGATAAAGCTAGATTGTTGGTTGGTGATATGCTTTCCTCTATCGCTCAAGCGGGTGTTAAACTAACTAAACGGGGTAATGGATTGTATCTTTCTCATAAATAAATGGATAAATGGTTTAAACAATTTGGAAAGAATACAACGTCAAATATAGAACTAGCCAAGTATTGTAAAACACTAAAAATTGATAATGTGGTAATCTGTATGAGAGATGAATTAATACATATAAATAAGAATACAAAGAATATTATTATGAATTTAGACACACAGAATGGTTCTCATTGGGTTTGTATTCATAATAGTCAGGATAAATATTATTTTGATAGTTATGGTATGCCACCACCTGTTGAAGTAATACAATTCTTACAGAATGGTGTTTATCAAACATTTCAAGTTCAAGAAATTAATTCTAAATGTTGTGGTCAATTATGTTTATATGTATTATTTCAACTCAACAATAATGAAAAGTTTTATGATATCATTTTTAATCTAATATAAATGACTTATGTTGGAAAAGATGGTTCTATCTTTGGAAAATCCTCTCAGGATATTGATTTATCAAATTATTATACAAAGGCACAGGCTGAACGACAAAAATATAGTGTAAGTAAAAATATTAATATGAAGAATACTTATAAATTAATCAATTATCCAAACCCTACAGATGCGAATGACTTAATTAGATTAAGTGATTTATCACAATATATATTTTTAAAGAAAACAGCACGTTTTGTGAAAGAAGTAAAATTTACAACCACAACACCTGGTTATACTGACCATACACCTTTCCTCATTGAATTTAACTACCTGCTTACAATTGAATTTTATAAAGAAGGACATTTAGTTAATATGCGAATTAATAAATGGGGGTATGATATGCCTGATTTAGGGTATAATTGGTCTTTTTCAATAAACATAGAAGACCTACATGATTTAAATCAGTCTCGTAAAGAAGAATATTATCCACTTGGTGAAGATAAGGATTTATGTGGAAGTACAATTAGTAAACAACAAATACGTGATTTTAAGAAAATAAAAATATATGATAGTATAGCGATGGTTCGCATGACAAAGAAGGAAGGTAATGAGATAAGGATAGAAAGCCGAGGAATACAAACCGATTTGGTAGTGGGAAGATGGGGTGGTATTACCTGTCATAATATTAATCTCACATATATTTCTGATACATAAATGGCAGGAAGAAGACTACAAGAGAATTATAATTTTTGTATTCAAGGATACCTACAAGAAAAGGGTGCTCGGTATTACATACCTTATGATTTGGAGCATATACATGGGAATTTTGTCATAAAAAACTGGCCTTATACTGATATTGTTAAACCCACAAATAGAGACTTGTTTAAAATATTAAATAAAAATGAACTTCTCAAAGTTATGAAATATAAAACTCTTTTAGAAATCGTCAACAAATCTTATTGGTATCCTATTATGAGAAAAATAATTATAGATACAAGAATATCTCAAAATCCAGATGAGTATATGTATAATATTCTTTGGGGTTCAAACTCAAGGGTAGCAAGGGATGAGGAAGGAGTTGAAGAAGAGAAGGAGGAAAGAGAGAAAAAGGAGAAGGAGGAAAGGGAGAGGGAGGAGAAGGAGGAGAGGGAGAAAAAGGAGGAGAAGGAGGAGAGGGAGAAAAAGGAGAAGGAGGAAAGGGAGAAAAGGGAGAAGGAGGAAAGAGAGAAAAAGGAGAAGGAGGAAAGGGAGAGGGAGAAAATGGAGGAGGAGGAGAGGGAGCAAAGAGAGAGGGAGGAAAAATATAAAAAGATGGAAATCACTGAGATTCATAAAAGATTGAGTGTATTAAAGCAAATAAATCAATCTCAACGCACCGAAGAGGAAATTAAAGAATTAACAACTCTTATGAAGATAATGGTTTCAAAAATAAGAACGTCAATGTCTTCAATTTCAGAGATTTAAACGAGAAAGTGGTGAAGAAGAAGAAGAAGAAGAAGGAAAAGATTATGTGATTGATGATGTTGGTGTCATTGACTTTAGTTAGTTTTTATTTGTAAATAAATGGAGGAGAGAGTGAAGGCATTCCTTAGGATTCTTTATGTTTTAAAAATAAAGATTGAAATGTATATGTTGAAAACCAAAAAGGTTTTGATACTCTGTCGGAATTTTTCTGATAAATAAATATGAGTTATTGTCTCAAATGTAAAAAGAAAACTAAATCTAAAAATATCTCTTATGTTAAAGCTAAAAATAATAGAGTTTATCAAAAAGGAATATGTCAAGTATGTGGCTCTAAAAAGTGCCAATTCATCTCTCCTAAAAGAGGAGGAGACATACAAAAGTTTCTGTCAGGAAGTAAATTTACAACAACTGGAATTCCAGGGGAATTACACCTTCCAGGGTATTCTTTCTGTGGTCCAGGAACAAACTTGGATAAAAGATTAGATGAGGCTGACAATCCTAAACCTTGGTCTAAACCTACAAATAGGGTTGACGAAGTGTGTATGAAGCATGATATTGCTTATGGGAAAACCACTACGTTGACTGAAAAACATAAAGCCGACAGCGAAATGTTGTATAATTTGTCTTTGATACAAAATCCAACGTTGAGAGAGAAAGTTGATAGGTTTATTGTGAGAAATTTGATAAATGCTAAATTGAAACTTGGTCTTGGTTATTCCTCAAAAAACTATTAGGCTCTAATGATGCCATCAAGACTGAGGAGCTTTTGGCTGAAGAATTACACAAACCTATAATCACAAAGTTTAAAAGAAGGAAGGTTTATTCTAAATACACTGACCACATATGGTCCGCTGATTTAATTGAATTGAATAATGACAGGGGATACAGGTATGCTTTAACCGTTATTGATTTGAGGAGTAGATTTGCCTGGGTTGTCCCTTTAAAAAATAAAAGGGGTGATACTTTAATGTTAGCCTTTAAGCTAATATTTGATCGGGATAAAAGGAAACCAAAGAAGTTATGGACTGATGAGGGAACAGAGTTCTATAACAAAATATTCATGAAATTTCTTAAGGGGAAGGGTATTAAATTATACAGCACCTTTAATGAAGGAAAGGCAGTTGTTATTGAGCGTTTTAATCGTACTTTAAAAGAGAAATTATATAAAAAATTCACACAACTCGGTTCTCAAAAATGGGTGTATTTAATTCAGGATATTGTAGATAATTACAATAATACAGTTCATTCATCAACACAATCAAAACCATCAGAAACATTTACAAAATTAGAATATGAAAAGGAGATTAATTTGAGAAAGCCCAAGTTTAAAGTTGGTGATATTGTAAGAATATACAAATGGAAAAGTCATTTTGAGAAAGGTTATACACAAAAATGGACTCGTGAATTATTTAAAATCATTGATGTAATGGATACAGTCCCTTGGACCTACAAATTATATGATTTAAATGGAGAAGAAATCTTGGGTTCATTTTACTCACAAGAATTACAAAAAACACAAGTAAGCAGATAATACCCTTGAAAATAATAAATAAATAAATAAAATGTAATGGGGATACGTTTTAAATCTGTGAACCCCAAACACAGAATCCCACAACTTTTTAGTTGGGGCTTAACTTTTGTGTGTGTATAATGGGGATACGTTTTTAAATCTGTGAACCCCAAACACAGAATCCCACAACTTTTTAGTTGGGGCTTAACTTTTGTGTGTGTATAATGGGGATACGTTTTTAAATCTGTGAACCCCAAACACAGAATCCCACAACTTTTTAGTTGGGGCTTAACTTTTGTGTGTGTGTGTATGTGCGAGTGAGTCATAATAATATACAAACCCTAACCCAACCCAAGCCCTAACCCAACCCCATCCCTAACCCAAACCCATCCCTAACCCAACCCATCCCTAACCCAACCCCATCCCTAACCCAACCCCATCCCTAACCCAACCCCATCCCTAACCCAACCCCATCCCTAACCCAACCCCATCCCTAACCCAACCCCAACCCTAACCCAACCCCATCCCTAACCCAACCCCATCCCTAACCCAACCCATCCCTAACCCTCACATTCAAAATCCCAACCCTAACCCAATCCCATCCCTAACCCAACCCCAACCCTAACCCTCACATTCAAAATCCCAACCCTAACCCAACCCATCCCTAACCCAACCCCATCCCTAACCCAACCCCAACCCTAACCCTCACATTCAAAATCCCAACCCTAACCCAACCCCATCCCTAACCCTCACATTCAAAATCCCACCCAAACCCTAACATAATCTTTCTTTTCTTCTTTTTTAAATACGTATTTCTTTTTTTTTTTTCCTCTTCCTCCAATTCTGTCTTTCAAGGCTTTTAAGTTTGAAGAAGTAGAAATGGGAAGAAAGAATTTTCCAGCATTTTCTTCCTCGAACTTTCTTGATATTGCTTAAATCAAGCGTCATTAAATAAAGAACATTGTTCATTGCTTTAGAATCCAAAGAGTCTCCAAGAGGAACCCCACAGGTAGAGTCTCCAAAATAAAACCAACTTTCCAAGTTCCCAAGGTATAACCACATTCCTGTTGAGCCTCCAAGATAGGTATCACATTCCGAGTCATCAAAACAAAACCCCCATTCCGAGTCTCCAAAACGAAACCAGTTTTCAAAGTCTCCAAGGTAAAACTCTTTTCCTAATTTTATGAAATTTAGTGAGTCTCCAAGGTAGGCTCCACAGTTAGAACCATCTAGGCAGACCTCATAATTAGTTTTTCCCAAATTTAGTGAGTCTCCAAGGTAGGCTCCACAGTTAGAACCATCTAGGCAAACCTCATAATTTGTTTTTCCCAAATTTAGTGAGTCTCCAAGGTAGGCTCCACAGTTAGAACCATCTAGGCAAACCTCATAATTTGTTTTTCCCAAATTTAGTGAGTCTCCAAGGTAGGCTCCACAGTTAGAACCATCTAGGCAGACCTCATAATTTGTTTTTCCCAAATTTAGTGAGTCTCCAAGGTAGGCTCCACAGTTAGAACCATCTAGGCAAACCTCATAATTTGTTTTTCCCAAATTTAGTGAGTCTCCAAGGTAGGCTCCACAGTTAGAACCATCTAGGCAGACCTCATAATTTGTTTTTCCCAAATTTAGTGAGTCTCCAAGGTAGGCTCCACAGTTAGAACCATCTAGGCAGACCTCATAATTTGTTTTTCCCAAATTCAGTGAGTCTCCAAGGTAGGCTCCACAGTTAGAACCATCTAGGCAAACCTCATAATTTGTTTTTCCCAAATTTAGTGAGTCTCCAAGGTAGGCTCCACAGTTAGAACCATCTAGGCAGACCTCATAATTTGTTTTTCCCAAATTTAGTGAGTCTCCAAGGTATAACTCTTTGGCTGGGTCATCAAGGTAGAACTCGTTCAGTGGGTTTTGTTTTGATAACTCACAATAAGTATCATCATGGTAGAACTCTTTTTCAGGATTTTGTGGATCTCCAAGGTATAACTCTTTGGCTGGGTCATCAAGGTAGAACTCGTTCTGTGGGTCTTGGTTGTTCAAAAGATCTTCAAACAAAAAAATAACTTTATCCCAAGTTGTGTTAAAAGTAGAATTTTCATTTCGTAGCTCAGATACAATTTCCTCCATCGACAAGAGGTTCGAGTCCAGTTCATCAATCTGAAGGTTGAGCGCTACACAGGTAGTAGGACTCCAAGGAATAGCAAAGTTATCCCATTCCATTTCGGCATAGGAGTCCATTCTCAAGTGAAGCAGAAAGCGTGTTTGAAAAAGCCTGTGTGGTCGGTGCCTTTTATAAGAAGGGCTGGGTGTGTGTCATTTCCTGTGGAAATTCCCTGGGCGTGTCTTAACTGGAAATGATGTGATGGAAATTCCCTGAAAATGATGTTATGTATTACCTGGAAATGATACAATGCTGAAGAGTTTATAAAGTGGGTGGGACTTAGCAAAAGTGGGAGGAGTTTAGCAAAAGTGGGCGGGGCTTAGTAAAAAGTGGGCGTGGCTTAACAAAAAGTGGGCGGGGCTTAGTAAAATGGGCGTGGTTTACCAAAAAGTGGGCGGGGCTTACCAAAAAATGGTATGTGGCACTGGAGGCGCTCAAACAAGAACATTGAGGGAGGTTTACCATTTTATCTTAGCTCAGTTAAAATATCTTAATAAAGAACCAAACTCAAACATATTTTTTGTTAATATATTAGATGGTGAAGAGAGTTGTAGGAGAATTAAATTATTTCCCACGCATAAACAAATATTTGTAGGGTCGTTGTTTGAGTGGGTTATATTCACCAGATGATATTAAGAGTAAAAGGTTAAAAGGTCCATGAGGTCAGAAGGATCACAGGTGTTTAAGTGGTCTAATGAATAAGGATAACATGTCAAAAGGTTAGAAGGTTCGTAAAGAACAGGGTGAGAGAAATATAGGTGTTTAGGGGCAATGAGGGAGGGAAAGAATTAATATGGAAGTGAATGGGTCAAAGATTAATCTGCCAGATGATATGTAGAAGAAGGATGATAGGTCTATAAGAGAAAACAAATATTTGTAGTGTTTGAGTGGTCTAATGAACAACATTAAGGATAGGTACTACAGACAAAAGGTTCATAAAGATGAGGGTGGGAGAAATAGAGGTGTTTATGATTTTTGAAAAAGACAAGGGGGTAAATGACATTAGATAGGGATTTCCCATGTTAAACGGAGGTGTCCCAGAAGCAACATTATTACACTACTACCACTATTACAAGTGCAAAAGTGGTTTCCTGCACCAACACAAGTGCGAAAAATGGTTTTTCAACACTAACACAAGTGCGAAAAGTGGTTTTTCAACACTATCACAAGTGCAAAAAGTGTTTTTTCCACACTAATACAAGTGCAAAAGTGGTTTCCTGCACCAACACAAGTGCGAAAAGTGGTTTTTCAACACTAACACAAGTGCAAAAGTGGTTTCCTGCACCAACACAAGTGCGAAAAGTGGTTTTTCAACACTAACACAAGTGCGAAAAGTGGTTTTTCAACACTAACACAAGTGCGAAAAGTGGTTTTTCAACACTAACACAAGTGCGAAAAGTGTTTTTTCCACACTAATACAAGTGCAAAAGTGGTTTCCTACACCAACACAAGTGCGAAAAGTGGTTTTTCAACACTAACACAAGTGCGAAAAGTGGTTTTTCGACACTAACACAAGTGCGAAAAGTGGTTTTTCCACACTAATACAAGTGCAAAAGTGGTTTCCTGCACCAACACAAGTGCGAAAAGTGGTTTTTCAACACTAACACAAGTGCGAAAAATGGTTTTTCAACACAATCACAAGTGCAAAAAGTGTTTTTTCCACACTAATACAAGTGCAAAAGTGGTTTCCTGCACCAACACAAGTGCGAAAAGTGGTTTTTCAACACTAACACAAGTGCGAAAAGTGGTTTTTCAACACTAACACAAGTGCAAAAAGTGTTTTTTCCACACTAATACAAGTGCAAAAGTGGTTTCCTGCACCAACACAAGTGCGAAAAGTGGTTTTTCAACACTAACACAAGTGCGAAAAGTGGTTTTTCTACACTAACACAAGTGCGAAAAGTGGTTTTTCCACACTAACACAAGTGCAAAAGTGGTTTCCTGCACCAACACAAGTGCGAAAAGTGGTTTTTCAACACTAACACAAGTGCTAAAAGTGGTTTTTCAACACTAACACAAGTGCGAAAAGTGTTTTTTCCACACTAATACAAGTGCAAAAGTGGTTTCCTGCACCAACACAAGTGCGAAAAGTGGTTTTTCAACACTAACACAAGTGCGAAAAGTGGTTTTTCAACACTAACACAAGTGCGAAAAGTGTTTTTTCCACACTAATACAAGTGCAAAAGTGGTTTCCTGCACCAACACAAGTGCGAAAAGTGGTTTTTCAACACTAACACAAGTGCGAAAAGTGGTTTTTCAACACTAACACAAGTGCGAAAAGTGGTTTTTCAACACTAACACAAGTGCGAAAAGTGTTTTTTCCACACTAATACAAGTGCAAAAGTGGTTTCCTGCACCAACACAAGTGCGAAAAGTGGTTTTTCAACACTAACACAAGTGCGAGAAGTGGTTTTTCAACACTAACACAAGTGCGAAAAGTGTTTTTTCCACACTAATACAAGTGCAAAAGTGGTTTCCTGCACCAACACAAGTGCGAAAAGTGGTTTTTCAACACTAACACAAGTGCGAAAAGTGGTTTTTCAACACTAACACAAGTGCGAAAAGTGGTTTTTCAACATTAACACAAGTGCGAAAAGTGGTTTTTCCACACTAACACAAGTGCAAAAGTGGTTTCCTGCACCAACACAAGTGCGAAAAGTGGTTTTTCAACACTAACACAAGTGCGAAAAGTGGTTTTTCAACACTAACACAAGTGCGAAAAGTGTTTTTTCCACACTAATACAAGTGCAAAAGTGGTTTCCTGCACCAACACAAGTGCGAAAAGTGGTTTTTCAACACTAACACAAGTGCGAAAAGTGGTTTTTCAACACTAACACAAGTGCGAAAAGTGGTTTTTCAACACTAACACAAGTGCGAAAAGTGTTTTTTCCACACTAATACAAGTGCAAAAGTGGTTTCCTGTACCAACACAAGTGCGAAAAGTGGTTTTTCAACACTAACACAAGTGCGAAAAGTGGTTTTTCCACACTAATACAAGTGCAAAAGTGGTTTCCTGCACCAACACAAGTGCGAAAAGTGGTTTTTCAACACTAACACAAGTGCGAAAAGTGGTTTTTCAACACGATCACAAGTGCAAAAAGTGTTTTTCCACACTAATACAAGTGCAAAAGTGGTTTCCTGCACCAACACAAGTGCGAAAAGTGGTTTTTCAACACTAACACAAGTGCGAAAAGTGGTTTTTCAACACTAACACAAGTGCGAAAAGTGTTTTTTCCACACTAATACAAGTGCAAAAGTGGTTTCCTGCACCAACACAAGTGCGAAAAGTGGTTTTTCAACACTAACACAAGTGCGAAAAGTGGTTTTTCAACACTAACACAAGTGCGAAAAGTGGTTTTTCAACACTAACACAAGTGCGAAAAGTGGTTTTTCCACACTAATACAAGTGCAAACGTGGTTTCCTGCACCAACACAAGTGCGAAAAGTGGTTTTTCAACACTAACACAAGTGCGAAAAGTGGTTTTTCGACACTAACACAAGTGCGAAAAGTGGTTTTTCCACACTAATACAAGTGCAAAAGTGGTTTCCTGCACCAACACAAGTGCGAAAAGTGGTTTTTCAACACTAACACAAGTGCGAAAAGTGGTTTTTCAACACGATCACAAGTGCAAAAAGTGTTTTTTCCACACTAATACAAGTGCGAAAAGTGGTTTTTCAACACTAACACAAGTGCGAAAAGTGGTTTTTCAACACTAACACAAGTGCGAAAAGTGGTTTTTCAACACTAACACAAGTGCGAAAAGTGTTTTTTCCACACTAATACAAGTGCAAAAGTGGTTTCCTGCACCAACACAAGTGCGAAAAGTGGTTTTTCAACACTAACACAATTGCGAAAAGTGGTTTTTCAACACTAACACAAGTGCGAAAAGTGGTTTTTCAACACTAACACAAATGCGAAAAGTGGTTTTTCCACACTAACACAAGTGCAAAAGTGGTTTCCTGCACCAACACAAGTGCGAAAAGTGGTTTTTCAACACTAACACAAGTGCGAAAAGTGGTTTTTCAACACTAACACAACTGCGAAAAGTGTTTTTTCCACACTAATACAAGTACAAAAGTGGTTTCCTGCACCAACACAAGTGCGAAAAGTGGTTTTTCAACACTAACACAAGTGCGAAAAGTGGTTTTTCAACACTAACACAAGTGCGAAAAGTGTTTTTTCCACACTAATACAAGTGCAAAAGTGGTTTCCTGCACCAACACAAGTGCGAAAAGTGGTTTTTCAACACTAACACAAGTGCGAAAAGTGTTTTTTCCACACTAATACAAGTGCAAAAGTGGTTTCCTGCACCAACACAAGTGCGAAAAGTGGTTTTTCAACACTAACACAAGTGCGAAAAGTGGTTTTTCAACACTAACACAAGTGCGAAAAGTGTTTTTTCCACACTAATACAAGTGCAAAAGTGGTTTCCTGCACCAACACAAGTGCGAAAAGTGGTTTTTCAACACTAACACAAGTGCGAAAAGTGGTTTTTCAACACTAACACAAGTGCGAAAAGTGGTTTTTCAACACTAACACAAGTGCGAAAAGTGGTTTTTCCACACTAACACAAGTGCAAAAGTGGTTTCCTGCACCAACTCAAGTGTGAAAAGTGGTTTTTCAACACTAACACAAGTGCGAAAAGTGGTTTTTCAACACTAACACAAGTGCGAAAAGTGTTTTTTCCACACTAATACAAGTGCAAAAGTGGTTTCCTGCACCAACACAAGTGCGAAAAGTGGTTTTTCAACACTAACACAAGTGCGAAAAGTGGTTTTTCGACACTAACACAAGTGCGAAAAGTGGTTTTTCCACACTAATACAAGTGCAAAAGTGGTTTCCTGCACCAACACAAGTGCTAAAAGTGGTTTTTCAACACGAACACAAGTGCGAAAAGTGGTTTTTCAACACGATCACAAGTGCAAAAAGTGTTTTTTCCACACTAATACAAGTGCAAAAGTGGTTTCCTGCACCAACACAAGTGCGAAAAGTGGTTTTTCAACACTAACACAAGTGCGAAAAGTGGTTTTTCAACACTAACACAAGTGCAAAAAGTGTTTTTTCCACACTAATACAAGTGCAAAAGTGGTTTCCTGCACCAACACAAGTGCGAAAAATGGTTTTTCAACACTAACACAAGTGCGAAAAGTGGTTTTTCAACACTAACACAAGTGCGAAAAGTGGTTTTTCAACACTAACACAAGTGCGAAAAGTGGTTTTTTCCACACTAACACAAGTGCAAAAGTGGTTTCCTGCACCAACACAAGTGCGAAAAGTGGTTTTTCAACACTAACACAAGTGCGAAAAGTGGTTTTTCAACACTAACACAAGTGCGAAAAGTGTTTTTTCCACACTAATACAAGTGCAAAAGTGGTTTCCTGCACCAACACAAGTGCGAAAAGTGGTTTTTCAACACTAACACAAGTGCGAAAAGTGGTTTTTCAACACTAACACAAGTGCGAAAAGTGGTTTTTCCACACTAACACAAGTGCAAAAGTGGTTTCCTGCACCAACACAAGTGCGAAAAGTGGTTTTTCAACACTAACACAAGTGCGAAAAGTGGTTTTTCAACACTAACACAAGTGCGAAAAGTGTTTTTTCCACACTAATACAAGTACAAAAGTGGTTTCCTGCACCAACACAAGTGCGAAAAGTGGTTTTTCAACACTAACACAAGTGCGAAAAGTGGTTTTTCAACACTAACACAAGTGCGAAAAGTGTTTTTTCCACACTAATACAAGTGCAAAAGTGGTTTCCTGCACCAACACAAGTGCGAAAAGTGGTTTTTCAACACTAACACAAGTGCGAAAAGTGTTTTTTCCACACTAATACAAGTGCAAAAGTGGTTTCCTGCACCAACACAAGTGCGAAAAGTGGTTTTTCAACACTAACACAAGTGCGAAAAGTGTTTTTTCCACACTAATACAAGTGCAAAAGTGGTTTCCTGCACCAACACAAGTGCGAAAAGTGGTTTTTCAACACTAACACAAGTGCGAAAAGTGGTTTTTCAACACTAACACAAGTGCGAAAAGTGGTTTTTCAACACTAACACAAGTGCGAAAAGTGGTTTTTCCACACTAACACAAGTGCAAAAGTGGTTTCCTGCACCAACTCAAGTGTGAAAAGTGGTTTTTCAACACTAACACAAGTGCGAAAAGTGGTTTTTCAACACTAACACAAGTGCGAAAAGTGTTTTTTCCACACTAATACAAGTGCAAAAGTGGTTTCCTGCACCAACACAAGTGCGAAAAGTGGTTTTTCAACACTAACACAAGTGCGAAAAGTGGTTTTTCGACACTAACACAAGTGCGAAAAGTGGTTTTTCCACACTAATACAAGTGCAAAAGTGGTTTCCTGCACCAACACAAGTGCTAAAAGTGGTTTTTCAACACGAACACAAGTGCGAAAAGTGGTTTTTCAACACGATCACAAGTGCAAAAAGTGTTTTTTCCACACTAATACAAGTGCAAAAGTGGTTTCCTGCACCAACACAAGTGCGAAAAGTGGTTTTTCAACACTAACACAAGTGCGAAAAGTGGTTTTTCAACACTAACACAAGTGCGAAAAGTGGTTTTTCAACACTAACACAAGTGCGAAAAGTGGTTTTTTCCACACTAACACAAGTGCAAAAGTGGTTTCCTGCACCAACACAAGTGCGAAAAGTGGTTTTTCAACACTAACACAAGTGCGAAAAGTGGTTTTTCAACACTAACACAAGTGCGAAAAGTGTTTTTTCCACACTAATACAAGTGCAAAAGTGGTTTCCTGCACCAACACAAGTGCGAAAAGTGGTTTTTCAACACTAACACAAGTGCGAAAAGTGGTTTTTCAACACTAACACAAGTGCGAAAAGTGTTTTTTCCACAATAATACAAGTGCAAAAGTGGTTTCCTGCACCAACACAAGTGCGAAAAGTGGTTTTTCAACACTAACACAAGTGCGAAAAGTGGTTTTTCAACACTAACACAAGTGCGAAAAGTGGTTTTTCAACACTAACACAAGTGCGAAAAGTGGTTTTTCCACACTAACACAAGTGCAAAAGTGGTTTCCTGCACCAACACAAGTGCGAAAAGTGGTTTTTCAACACTAACACAAGTGCGAAAAGTGGTTTTTCAACACTAACACAAGTGCGAAAAGTGTTTTTTCCACACTAATACAAGTGCAAAAGTGGTTTCCTGCACCAACACAAGTGCGAAAAGTGGTTTTTCAACACTAACACAATTGCGAAAAGTGGTTTTTCAACATGAACACAAGTGCGAAAAGTGGTTTTTCAACACTAACACAAGTGCGAAAAGTGTTTTTTCCACACTAATACAAGTGCAAAAGTGGTTTCCTGCACCAACACAAGTGCGAAAAGTGGTTTTTCAACACTAACACAAGTGCAAAAAGTGGTTTTTCAACACTAATACAAGTGCAAAAGTGGTTTCCTGCACCAACACAAGTGCGAAAAATGGTTTTTCAACACTAACACAAGTGCGAAAAGTGGTTTTTCAACACTATCACAAGTGCAAAAAGTGTTTTTTCCACACTAATACAAGTGCAAAAGTGGTTTCCTGCACCAACACAAGTGCGAAAAGTGGTTTTTCAACACTAACACAAGTGCGAAAAGTGGTTTTTCAACACTAACACAAGTGCGAAAAGTGGTTTTTTCCACACTAATACAAGTGCAAAAGTGGTTTCCTGCACCAACACAAGTGCGAAAAGTGGATTTTCAACACTAACACAAGTGCGAAAAGTGGTTTTTCAACACTAACACAAGTGCGAAAAGTGGTTTTTCAACACTAACACAAGTGCGAAAAGTGTTTTTTCCACACTAATACAAGTGCAAAAGTGGTTTCCTGCACCAACACAAGTGAGAAAAGTGGTTTTTCAACACTAACACAAGTGCGAAAAGTGTTTTTTCCACACTAATACAAGTGCAAAAGTGGTTTCCTGCACCAACACAAGTGCGAAAAGTGGTTTTTCAACACTAACACAAGTGCGAAAAGTGGTTTTTCAACACTAACACAAGTGCGAAAATTGTTTTTTCCACACTAATACAAGTGCAAAAGTGGTTTCCTGCACCAACACAAGTGCGAAAAGTGGTTTTTCAACACTAACACAAGTGCGAAAAGTGGTTTTTCAACACTAACACAAGTGCGAAAAGTGGTTTTTCAACACTAACACAAGTGCGAAAAGTGGTTTTTCCACACTAACACAAGTGCAAAAGTGGTTTCCTGCACCAACTCAAGTGCGAAAAGTGGTTTTTCAACACTAACACAAGTGCGAAAAGTGGTTTTTCAACACTAACACAAGTGCGAAAAGTGTTTTTTCCACACTAATACAAGTGCAAAAGTGGTTTCCTGCACCAACACAAGTGCGAAAAGTGGTTTTTCAACACTAACACAAGTGCGAAAAGTGGTTTTTCGACACTAACACAAGTGCGAAAAGTGGTTTTTCAACATGATCACAAGTGCAAAAAGTGTTTTTTCCACACTAATACAAGTGCAAAAGTGGTTTCCTGCACCAACACAAGTGCGAAAAGTGGTTTTTCAACACTAACACAAGTGCGAAAAGTGGTTTTTCAACACTAACACAAGTGCAAAAAGTGTTTTTTCCACACTAATACAAGTGCAAAAGTGGTTTCCTGCACCAACACAAGTGCGAAAAATGGTTTTTCAACACTAACACAAGTGCGAAAAGTGGTTTTTCAACACTAACACAAGTGCGAAAAGTGGTTTTTCAACACTAACACAAGTGCGAAAAGTGGTTTTTTCCACACTAACACAAGTGCAAAAGTGGTTTCCTGCACCAACACAAGTGCGAAAAGTGGTTTTTCAACACTAACACAAGTGCGAAAAGTGGTTTTTCAACACTAACACAAGTGCGAAAAGTGTTTTTTCCACACTAATACAAGTGCAAAAGTGGTTTCCTGCACCAACACAAGTGCGAAAAGTGGTTTTTCAACACTAACACAAGTGCGAAAAGTGGTTTTTCAACACTAACACAAGTGCGAAAAGTGTTTTTTCCACAATAATACAAGTGCAAAAGTGGTTTCCTGCACCAACACAAGTGCGAAAAGTGGTTTTTCAACACTAACACAAGTGCGAAAAGTGGTTTTTCAACACTAACACAAGTGCGAAAAGTGGTTTTTCAACACTAACACAAGTGCGAAAAGTGGTTTTTCCACACTAACACAAGTGCAAAAGTGGTTTCCTGCACCAACACAAGTGCGAAAAGTGGTTTTTCAACACTAACACAAGTGCGAAAAGTGGTTTTTCAACACTAACACAAGTGCGAAAAGTGTTTTTTCCACACTAATACAAGTGCAAAAGTGGTTTCCTGCACCAACACAAGTGCGAAAAGTGGTTTTTCAACACTAACACAATTGCGAAAAGTGGTTTTTCAACATGAACACAAGTGCGAAAAGTGGTTTTTCAACACTAACACAAGTGCGAAAAGTGTTTTTTCCACACTAATACAAGTGCAAAAGTGGTTTCCTGCACCAACACAAGTGCGAAAAGTGGTTTTTCAACACTAACACAAGTGCAAAAAGTGGTTTTTCAACACTAATACAAGTGCAAAAGTGGTTTCCTGCACCAACACAAGTGCGAAAAATGGTTTTTCAACACTAACACAAGTGCGAAAAGTGGTTTTTCAACACTATCACAAGTGCAAAAAGTGTTTTTTCCACACTAATACAAGTGCAAAAGTGGTTTCCTGCACCAACACAAGTGCGAAAAGTGGTTTTTCAACACTAACACAAGTGCAAAAGTGGTTTCCTGCACCAACACAAGTGCGAAAAGTGGTTTTTCAACACTAACACAAGTGCGAAAAGTGGTTTTTCAACACTAACACAAGTGCGAAAAGTGTTTTTTCCACACTAATACAAGTGCAAAAGTGGTTTCCTGCACCAACACAAGTGCGAAAAGTGGTTTTTCAACACTAACACAAGTGCGAAAAGTGGTTTTTCAACACTAACACAAGTGCGAAAAGTGGTTTTTCCACACTAACACAAGTGCAAAAGTGGTTTCCTGCACCAACACAAGTGCGAAAAGTGGTTTTTCAACACTAACACAAGTGCTAAAAGTGGTTTTTCAACACTAACACAAGTGCGAAAAGTGTTTTTTCCACACTAATACAAGTGCAAAAGTGGTTTCCTGCACCAACACAAGTGCGAAAAGTGGTTTTTCAACACTAACACAAGTGCGAAAAGTGGTTTTTCAACACTAACACAAGTGCGAAAAGTGTTTTTTCCACACTAATACAAGTGCAAAAGTGGTTTCCTGCACCAACACAAGTGCGAAAAGTGGTTTTTCAACACTAACACAAGTGCGAAAAGTGGTTTTTCAACACTAACACAAGTGCGAAAAGTGGTTTTTCAACACTAACACAAGTGCGAAAAGTGTTTTTTCCACACTAATACAAGTGCAAAAGTGGTTTCCTGCACCAACACAAGTGCGAAAAGTGGTTTTTCAACACTAACACAAGTGCGAGAAGTGGTTTTTCAACACTAACACAAGTGCGAAAAGTGTTTTTTCCACACTAATACAAGTGCAAAAGTGGTTTCCTGCACCAACACAAGTGCGAAAAGTGGTTTTCAACACTAACACAAGTGCGAAAAGTGGTTTTTCAACACTAACACAAGTGCGAAAAGTGGTTTTTCAACACTAACACAAGTGCGAAAAGTGGTTTTTCCACACTAACACAAGTGCAAAAGTGGTTTCCTGCACCAACTCAAGTGCGAAAAGTGGTTTTTCAACACTAACACAAGTGCGAAAAGTGGTTTTTCAACACTAACACAAGTGCGAAAAGTGTTTTTTCCACACTAATACAAGTGCAAAAGTGGTTTCCTGCACCAACACAAGTGCGAAAAGTGGTTTTTCAACACTAACACAAGTGCGAAAAGTGGTTTTTCGACACTAACACAAGTGCGAAAAGTGGTTTTTCAACACGATCACAAGTGCAAAAAGTGTTTTTTCCACACTAATACAAGTGCAAAAGTGGTTTCCTGCACCAACACAAGTGCGAAAAGTGGTTTTTCAACACTAACACAAGTGCGAAAAGTGGTTTTTCAACACTAACACAAGTGCAAAAAGTGTTTTTTCCACACTAATACAAGTGCAAAAGTGGTTTCCTGCACCAACACAAGTGCGAAAAATGGTTTTTCAACACTAACACAAGTGCGAAAAGTGGTTTTTCAACACTAACACAAGTGCGAAAAGTGGTTTTTTCCACACTAACACAAGTGCAAAAGTGGTTTCCTGCACCAACACAAGTGCGAAAAGTGGTTTTTCAACACTAACACAAGTGCGAAAAGTGGTTTTTCAACACTAACACAAGTGCAAAAAGTGTTTTTTCCACACTAATACAAGTGCAAAAGTGGTTTCCTGCACCAACACAAGTGCGAAAAGTGGTTTTTCAACACTAACACAAGTGCGAAAAGTGGTTTTTCAACACTAACACAAGTGCGAAAAGTGTTTTTTCCACAATAATACAAGTGCAAAAGTGGTTTCCTGCACCAACACAAGTGCGAAAAGTGGTTTTTCAACACTAACACAAGTGCGAAAAGTGGTTTTTCAACACTAACACAAGTGCGAAAAGTGGTTTTTCAACACTAACACAAGTGCGAAAAGTGGTTTTTCCACACTAACACAAGTGCAAAAGTGGTTTCCTGCACCAACACAAGTGCGAAAAGTGGTTTTTCAACACTAACACAAGTGCGAAAAGTGGTTTTTCAACACTAACACAAGTGCGAAAAGTGTTTTTTCCACACTAATACAAGTGCAAAAGTGGTTTCCTGCACCAACACAAGTGCGAAAAGTGGTTTTTCAACACTAACACAATTGCGAAAAGTGGTTTTTCAACATGAACACAAGTGCGAAAAGTGGTTTTTCAACACTATCACAAGTGCGAAAAGTGTTTTTTCCACACTAATACAAGTGCAAAAGTGGTTTCCTGCACCAACACAAGTGCGAAAAGTGGTTTTTCAACACTAACACAAGTGCAAAAAGTGGTTTTTCAACACTAATACAAGTGCAAAAGTGGTTTCCTGCACCAACACAAGTGCGAAAAATGGTTTTTCAACACTAACACAAGTGCGAAAAGTGGTTTTTCAACACTATCACAAGTGCAAAAAGTGTTTTTTCCACACTAATACAAGTGCAAAAGTGGTTTCCTGCACCAACACAAGTGCGAAAAGTGGTTTTTCAACACTAACACAAGTGCAAAAGTGGTTTCCTGCACCAACACAAGTGCCAAAAGTGGTTTTTCAACACTAACACAAGTGCGAAAAGTGGTTTTTCAACACTAACACAAGTGCGAAAAGTGGTTTTTCAACACTAACACAAGTGCGAAAAGTGTTTTTTCCACACTAATACAAGTGCAAAAGTGGTTTCCTACACCAACACAAGTGCGAAAAGTGGTTTTTCAACACTAACACAAGTGCGAAAAGTGGTTTTTCGACACTAACACAAGTGCGAAAAGTGGTTTTTCCACACTAATACAAGTGCAAAAGTGGTTTCCTGCACCAACACAAGTGCGAAAAGTGGTTTTTCAACACTAACACAAGTGCGAAAAATGGTTTTTCAACACAATCACAAGTGCAAAAAGTGTTTTTTCCACACTAATACAAGTGCAAAAGTGGTTTCCTGCACCAACACAAGTGCGAAAAGTGGTTTTTCAACACTAACACAAGTGCGAAAAGTGGTTTTTCAACACTAACACAAGTGCAAAAAGTGTTTTTTCCACACTAATACAAGTGCAAAAGTGGTTTCCTGCACCAACACAAGTGCGAAATGTGGTTTTTCAACACTAACACAAGTGCGAAAAGTGGTTTTTCAACACTAACACAAGTGCGAAAAGTGGTTTTTCCACACTAACACAAGTGCAAAAGTGGTTTCCTGCACCAACACAAGTGCGAAAAGTGGTTTTTCAACACTAACACAAGTGCTAAAAGTGGTTTTTCAACACTAACACAAGTGCGAAAAGTGTTTTTTCCACACTAATACAAGTGCAAAAGTGGTTTCCTGCACCAACACAAGTGCGAAAAGTGGTTTTTCAACACTAACACAAGTGCGAAAAGTGGTTTTTCAACACTAACACAAGTGCGAAAAGTGTTTTTTCCACACTAATACAAGTGCAAAAGTGGTTTCCTGCACCAACACAAGTGCGAAAAGTGGTTTTTCAACACTAACACAAGTGCGAAAAGTGGTTTTTCAACACTAACACAAGTGCGAAAAGTGGTTTTTCAACACTAACACAAGTGCGAAAAGTGTTTTTTCCACACTAATACAAGTGCAAAAGTGGTTTCCTGCACCAACACAAGTGCGAAAAGTGGTTTTTCAACACTAACACAAGTGCGAGAAGTGGTTTTTCAACACTAACACAAGTGCGAAAAGTGTTTTTTCCACACTAATACAAGTGCAAAAGTGGTTTCCTGCACCAACACAAGTGCGAAAAGTGGTTTTTCAACACTAACACAAGTGCGAAAAGTGGTTTTTCAACACTAACACAAGTGCGAAAAGTGGTTTTTCAACATTAACACAAGTGCGAAAAGTGGTTTTTCCACACTAACACAAGTGCAAAAGTGGTTTCCTGCACCAACACAAGTGCGAAAAGTGGTTTTTCAACACTAACACAAGTGCGAAAAGTGGTTTTTCAACACTAACACAAGTGCGAAAAGTGTTTTTTCCACACTAATACAAGTGCAAAAGTGGTTTCCTGCACCAACACAAGTGCGAAAAGTGGTTTTTCAACACTAACACAAGTGCGAAAAGTGGTTTTTCAACACTAACACAAGTGCGAAAAGTGGTTTTTCAACACTAACACAAGTGCGAAAAGTGTTTTTTCCACACTAATACAAGTGCAAAAGTGGTTTCCTGTACCAACACAAGTGCGAAAAGTGGTTTTTCAACACTAACACAAGTGCGAAAAGTGGTTTTTCCACACTAATACAAGTGCAAAAGTGGTTTCCTGCACCAACACAAGTGCGAAAAGTGGTTTTTCAACACTAACACAAGTGCGAAAAGTGGTTTTTCAACACGATCACAAGTGCAAAAAGTGTTTTTCCACACTAATACAAGTGCAAAAGTGGTTTCCTGCACCAACACAAGTGCGAAAAGTGGTTTTTCAACACTAACACAAGTGCGAAAAGTGGTTTTTCAACACTAACACAAGTGCGAAAAGTGTTTTTTCCACACTAATACAAGTGCAAAAGTGGTTTCCTGCACCAACACAAGTGCGAAAAGTGGTTTTTCAACACTAACACAAGTGCGAAAAGTGGTTTTTCAACACTAACACAAGTGCGAAAAGTGGTTTTTCAACACTAACACAAGTGCGAAAAGTAGTTTTTCCACACTAATACAAGTGCAAACGTGGTTTCCTGCACCAACACAAGTGCGAAAAGTGGTTTTTCAACACTAACACAAGTGCGAAAAGTGGTTTTTCGACACTAACACAAGTGCGAAAAGTGGTTTTTCCACACTAATACAAGTGCAAAAGTGGTTTCCTGCACCAACACAAGTGCGAAAAGTGGTTTTTCAACACTAACACAAGTGCGAAAAGTGGTTTTTCAACACGATCACAAGTGCAAAAAGTGTTTTTTCCACACTAATACAAGTGCGAAAAGTGGTTTTTCAACACTAACACAAGTGCGAAAAGTGGTTTTTCAACACTAACACAAGTGCGAAAAGTGGTTTTTCAACACTAACACAAGTGCGAAAAGTGTTTTTTCCACACTAATACAAGTGCAAAAGTGGTTTCCTGCACCAACACAAGTGCGAAAAGTGGTTTTTCAACACTAACACAATTGCGAAAAGTGGTTTTTCAACACTAACACAAGTGCGAAAAGTGGTTTTTCAACACTAACACAAATGCGAAAAGTGGTTTTTCCACACTAACACAAGTGCAAAAGTGGTTTCCTGCACCAACACAAGTGCGAAAAGTGGTTTTTCAACACTAACACAAGTGCGAAAAGTGGTTTTTCAACACTAACACAAGTGCGAAAAGTGTTTTTTCCACACTAATACAAGTACAAAAGTGGTTTCCTGCACCAACACAAGTGCGAAAAGTGGTTTTTCAACACTAACACAAGTGCGAAAAGTGGTTTTTCAACACTAACACAAGTGCGAAAAGTGTTTTTTCCACACTAATACAAGTGCAAAAGTGGTTTCCTGCACCAACACAAGTGCGAAAAGTGGTTTTTCAACACTAACACAAGTGCGAAAAGTGTTTTTTCCACACTAATACAAGTGCAAAAGTGGTTTCCTGCACCAACACAAGTGCGAAAAGTGGTTTTTCAACACTAACACAAGTGCGAAAAGTGGTTTTTCAACACTAACACAAGTGCGAAAAGTGTTTTTTCCACACTAATACAAGTGCAAAAGTGGTTTCCTGCACCAACACAAGTGCGAAAAGTGGTTTTTCAACACTAACACAAGTGCGAAAAGTGGTTTTTCAACACTAACACAAGTGCGAAAAGTGGTTTTTCAACACTAACACAAGTGCGAAAAGTGGTT